>NC_088714.1:21559722-21859722 GCF_963576615.1 Watersipora subatra | reverse complement strand
GTACGAGACCAAGAATATAAGCTTCGAGAAACTAAGAACTCTTAAACAAAGTGGTGACGATGAATACAGAATTCGCAATCTAAATATTGAACAAAAAAGTAAGTCTTCGGGAGAATGGCAACGGATGAAGCCAGACGAACTGAAACTTATTACAACAGTTTAAAAATATTTGCTGTTAACACAAGATCTGTCAAAGGGAAAACCACTGATCTTGCGACAATGTCCCACAACTTTGATATTATCTGCTTGACAAAAACACATTTAGACTACACTATTGACTCTAAAGCAATCATAGATATACCTGATGTGGACATTTTTCGTCATGATAGAACAATAAATGGTGGTGGTGTGCTTATCTGTACAAAAACTGCTCTTCAATTGACACTAAACAAGAAGAAATTATTATTGTAAAAGTATTCCCTAGTTTAATCGTATGCTGTTATTACCGGCCAAATATATCATGCCCCAACATAGAAAATATAGAACATATTCTGAACACTATTCAAACTCGATATCCAGGCAATAACATCTTGCTAGTAGGAGATATGAATCTTCCCCATATAGATTGGAAAATGAATCGAACAGTTCCCTCAACACCCTATCGGAATCTACATCAAGCGTTCCTAGATGTCCTCTCTTTCCACGACATGACACAACTTATTACTGAACCCACACATATACTTGGCAGCACTTTAGACCTTGTCTGCATAAACAATACAAGCCTAGTAACCTCTACTGAAGTTATAACACCAGGATTGAGTGATCACTCTATCATTACAGCTGAACTACAAATAAAAACTATTGTGCCAACAAATGTAACCTCAAAAGGAAACAAACAAACAAAAGCGATTCGCATACATCGTGAGGCAGATATCGACATTTTCGTGGAGCATATGAGCAAAGTCGAACACTTCTATGACTGATGTTGAAGCTATGTGGTCCATCTTTACAACAAATTTCAGAAAAGCAATTGAGGCTTCCGTTCCAACTAAGAACATATACCTACCTCAACCTGACCAGCCTCTTTGGTTTAACAATCGCTCAAAGAAGCTTATCAGTAAACAGCGTAAAATGTACCGACAATACAAAAACAGTGGTGACCCATTTCACTTAGACAAATATAGGCAGCAAAGAAGAGATAATCAGAGAACGTTCAAGACAATGAAGAAGAAGTTTATTGTTGAAAAGGTGTGTAAACCTTTATCCAAAGGAAACAGCAAACCCTTTTACAAATATTTGCGTACGAAAAAGAAAGAGCAACACCCAGTTATTACCCTTAGACAAGAAGATGGCAACACCACTTCTGACAGCAACCAATGTGCTGAGCTGCTAAACTCCTACTTCCATCAACAATTTTGTCAGGGTGTAAATGCTAACGAATTATCCACAATAGTGTGGACAACCAGTTCTATAGAAATAAATGCTGAAGGGATAGAGAAACTTATCTATGATCTTAAAAACAATAAGTCACCTGGTTCTGATGGCATTCGTAAATGTGAATTGTTAGTTTATCCTGCGTTAACTGCACGGTGCCTTAAATACATATTCCAAGCATCTCTCAACTCCGGAAAATTACCTTCCATGTGGAAATGTGCGATCATAACTCCTATTCATAAAAAGGGGCCAAAGGATCTGGCTTCCAACTACAGACCCATATCACTTACAAGCGTTCCTGGAAAGATTATGGAACATATAGTCCTACATTATTTAAATAAGAAACTTGACTCTGTACTTTATAACAGGCAACATGGCTTTAGGAAAGGACTGTCATGTGAGACACAGTTATGTGCAACGTACCATGAACTTGTCAAGGCCACTGAAAACTCAAAAACTATTCATGCAGTGATCCTGGACTTTCAAAAGGCCTTCGACAAAGTTCCACACAAGCTTTTACTCATCAAACTACGTCAAATCAAAGATTTAGATCTTGCCATTGTTAACTGGATACAGGACTTTCTAACTAACAGATCCCAAAGAGTGGCAATAAAAAACACGCTATCAGATGAGCTACCAGTTACATCAGGAGTACCTCAAGGTTCGGTTCTTGGACCAACACTCTTTTTGGTGTATATTAACGACTTACCCCAATGTATCACCTGTAATATGAGCTTATATGCCGATGACACACTACTATACTCCACTGTTAATAATAACCAAGACATAGAGAAATTTCAGACAAACATTGATGCTCTCCACAAATGGTCAACTGAAAACATGATGCCATTTAACACCACAAAATGTGAAGTTGTTGTTTTTAATAACAGACTACAACAGCTACCATCTTATACTATTGGAGGAAACCTACTCAACTGCGTGCAAGAAATTAAATATCTTGGGGTTACTATACAGTCTGACTTGAAATTTTCAAATCATATAGCCTCTAAAATAGCCTCAGCAAGTCGAACACTTGGCTCCATTAAATACACCTTACATCAAGCACCTCAACGTGCCAAGCTTCTTGTCTACCTAAGTCTGTGCTGTCCCATATTAGAATACGCAGATGTCCTCTGTGACCCTGCAGACAAGGTATCTTGTCACAGACTGGAACTTGTTCAAAACAAGGCTATAAGATTTATCAAAGGAATAAAAGGTCGCCATGGTGTAACAGAGGGAAGGAATGATTTGGGACTACAGTCCCTTGAACATAGAAGAAAAACCCACAGAATTTCTCTCCTGATGAGAATTCTTTCAAACGAGGAAAGACACAAAAAACTATCATCAGCATATGACGAAATAACAAACAATAGAACTTTAACTACAATGCACACAAGATCTGCGGAGAGAGGAGAACCTGCCTCAATATATGCCTCTAAACAGTTGTACTACAACAGCTTTCTACCCAGAAGTATCCGAGACCTAAAAATAGGGCAGTAATCTCATGATGCCCAAATCCTAAAATAAATGATTTCAAATAAATGTTGTAATTAAAACAGCCAAATGCTGGAATATTGATAGTGCATAAAGTATTCATGACCAAATCTATCAACAATGAGGCACTCAAAACCCTTATACCACTAGGTAGTTTTTCAGAGTGTTCTAAATTATCTGAGGTAAGATCTAAAGTAAGATACTAACGTACTTTGCATTTTTTTCAAATATTGCAAAAGAAATGTTGATGTCACCAATTCCTGTTCGTAATTAATGTAATCATTTGACTACACTAAGTAAACATTCTTTTTAATTTGTAGTAATTAGTGTAAACCTTTGATACAGTAAACTAATATTACTAAACAATCTAACACCTACATTAATTGATGTAGGCAGCAGGCTCAATTATTTAGGCCTAATTTCAATAAGTTTAAATACATAAAAACGTTCACGTTTAGCTAACACGTAAAAATTATAATCAATAATTCACAAAGTTAAAGTTTTTTGTAGTTAAATTTACTATTGTGTTAAAAAGCGAACAGCTTCAATTTGCTTCTAAAGAAAAGATTGAGACAGTTTTTGGGTGAGCGATTGGGAGACTGATCCACACAAATGAGTACAGCTTGACTCGCCTGCACTTATCTTTAGCGCATTACTTTTGTTGTCAAAGTTAAAGTACATCGACGGCGTTTTCTGCTTATACGAATGTAAGCATTATTAGCGAGCCCATTCTTGTTATCTAATTTCAACAGCAAGTTTCCGTCTCACTGGTCGCCCGCTGGGACTTGTTTCAGTAAACGTCGCTGGTCGAGCCAATCATATATTCTACATCGAGTAAAGAATGTATTTTCTGCCCGTTTTAACAGCATTTCAACTACTTGCTTAACATTTTTGTAGGTTAGTGTTACCTTTAAAGGCTTCAAACACTTTTGAATCCTAAACCGTGAGGGGAGTGCACCATTTGATTAACGGTGCGTGATTAGAGCTTTTACTAAGTGCTTAAGTAGATCATAGCTTGTTGGTTTTAATGCCGCGGTGCAGATTTGTCAGTAGTAAGATTATCGCCTTTTGTCGACTTTTTTGTCCAGTTTGTGTGTAGCTCCCATCAGATCCGTATGTCCGTGAGGATATTTGACAAAACCATTGTTTTATATTTCCTATTGTAGCAAACCTTGTTGTGGTTGGTGTGTTACTATGGTTTTGTAATATCTCGTTACATGTTTTAGCTAGCTTATGGTGGCGCTCTTCATTATGAAGGACTTTTATCCGTAATACCATTCTAGGACAGAGCTACCTTTTCCCTGAATTTAGAGACCAAGTTGTGTTGGTGCTTTTGTGATACGCTCCTTTTTTATGAGTCGGCTCTTATAAATCTCACTGCTTTGTTTATGGTTTAGTTTAAATATAAATTTTGGATGTAATAAAGAGTTAATGGTAAATAAGATAGCAATGATACATGTACACATATATTTGAGGCTCTGTTGCTGTCTGATCGATGTTCTAGCCTGTGAAGTTTTACAGCTGTAAATAATCAAACACTAGAGTTTGTTACATTCATTGCCCACTCCAGCTTTCATAAATTGTCACTGTTATTAATTTGTTCTTCTTGACCTATATATCATTATGTCATTGTTGTTATCAAATATGCTCACACACCATATTTTCTAGGAACTAGCCAATTTTTGTGCTTTTGTTTTGTTCAGTAGAGCCAAATGCCAGTTTTAGGTTTTTGGTCCCGGGCAGCCATCATAAAAATCTCAGTGCATTCTTTTTGTGCGCTGTGATTAATTAGCATCAGCTGTTCACATATGTTATTAATTTAACTGAACTGTGAAAGAGGGGAGCTGAAATGATTTAAGAATTATTTATTTCAAACATCTCAACAAGGCTGTCGCTCTTCTGCTAGTTTTCTACATTGAGGGCTCACTCAGACTTATGCTGTCAACATGAAAAATGATGGTTTTGAAAGCTAATAATAACAATAAGCATAAAAATGAAAAGTCTTTTCAACACACCCCGATACCATGTTAGGTGAGCAATCCTTCGGAGATTTAGTATGCTCTCTCCTTAGCTTATTGCAAGCAGAGGCGGTCAGTGTGTGTGTTCTTATAACATTGTTGCATAAACAATCTCTCTGTGATTTTGGCTGGGCTTGTCTGAGCTCAATGGCAAGAATACATCGACGACTGGAGACATGCATCATTGCAGAGTGCAATTTAAGGTTGGATGCCATTCCTGTTACCACCAGTTGCCATTTTGGATGTTGAACTCCAATCTGTTGTTTGTAGGTTGGTGTTTGGGTTGGTCTTTCTAAGCAGATTCAAAGGTTGCTCAAAAGTAAAGCCAATTTTAAAGCTAATTTCTACTTTTAAAGCTTTGATAAGAATGTAACAAAAAAATTAGAAGAATGAATTTTTGTGAGCCTGCTCAATGTGTAAAATATTTGTTTAATAATATTTTATAATCTATATAATCTCAAAGTTTGTTTGTCTTTCGTCTGTCCAGTTATAATAAAAAATTATTAGCAACAAAAAATTACCTTCATACTAGATTTGAACTTTCAACATTCGAATGGAAAGTCTACTAATAAGCGTGCGTAACCACAAGATTAAGCCATTCTTATCACATCAATCGATCTTATCATATACTGTATATCCTTTTCATGATTGCACATGCTAAATTATTAACTAGTACAGTGTGACCTCGAGTTACAATGCCTCTGTTATAAGATTTTTCTGTTTTGTTCTATGGAACACGATGCTTTTTCGTCCTCGCCATCCAAGGATGAAATTTTTTCAACTTTTCTGGCTATACGATATCAAAAAACTTCCTCTCGAAATTAAAATTTAGCAGTCGGTGTACAGATTATGGCGAGATAATGAAAATGTCGACATGCTACTCGCCGAAACTTCTCTCACAACGCTTGGAAGTGATACGATGCTTGTTATCTCAATTCAGCATTATTCATTATTAGTTGTATTAAAAACGAAACCGAAAACAGATAAGTGATAGAATTTAAGCTAATGAAAGAGTTGAAGTTTGGTTCATTAAAAATACTAAAATGTAGCTTCAAGTATGTGTTTAGTAAGCTAAATTTGTTTAAGTTAAATTCAACGTTTATGTTATACGGCTGTCTCGAAGGTAAGAACTTTCCACAGCACGCGCTGCATGTAATACCCTACAGGATGAATTTATTCGCGGAGTTAAATTTCGCAAAAATTGCCTTTTCGTGCATATCCACGGATTAATTTATTCGCGGCTGAACACTGTCACTTTCTATGAAAAGTTAACTCTATTGCAGATAGTAATAGAGTTAACCCTACGCATGCGCACACCGCATGTTTCGCTCTGCGAATACAGCCCACCGCAGCTTGCAACTACGAGTCGATCATGCTAAGCTATAAATTTTTTGCTGCGTTCAGAGGTTTTCACTAATATTTATCGATTTAGAGGCTTTTGATGAACCAACAATTTGTGGTAAGTAATGAGTTTTCACAAAACCATTTACTAAATTAGTTGAATTTTACTTTAGTTCTTCGATAAAACGCAATATTTATTTTTTCCATCCCTACCGCTTCATTATTTGTTTTAGTGTGAGAGAGAGAGATTTTTCATCATACACGAAAGCACAATGACTGCAAGGGTGGTAGATGTCATTGTTAGAAGATCACCAATCATTCAGGGAGGTCTTGAAATTGAGGTAGAAGTGACTGCAGCTGCTAACGAGGAGAATATATCTGTTTTAAAAAAGGAACAAAAACGCCTTTACGAGCACAAATTTTTGGCCAACTAGCAGAACTTTGCAATAGTAAGCCACGAGGAGAGTTCTGATGATAACTTTCTTACCAGTCATGTAGTAGCGAGAAAATCGCTTTTAACTTCTACCCAAGACAGTGACAGCGACAGAGCTGCTATTACCAAAATAACTAGTCAGAGAGCACCATTACACACTAGTATTCACTTATCAAGAGTACCAGTTTAATTTTATTGCTAGACAACCGCCATATGAACTAAACTGTTTATATTTACTCTATTCATCGTTTGTAAAATTTTATTTGTATTTGAAATATTTTATTTGTACACTCAAGTTTGTAATAAATTATAATGTATCTATACATGAAATAAAATATATAATATAATCATGTTTGCTGCAGCGATATCAAGGAGTTGTTGTCGATGAAGGGGTCTAGGTTGACTGGTTGCTTTTCTGCCAATATTCCTGCCTTGATGAATATTACTACTTGTCTCTAGTTTTCATAATCGGAGTAGGTTGTTTTATTCTCAATCTGCGGTAAACACAAAAAAGAAAAAATATTGATAAGTGCAAAAACGTGCTGTGGTGCAGAAGTGCAAAAAATAGCTGAAGTATTTAATGAAAGTGATCAGTTTTTAAACTAAAGAATTAACTAATGCAGTTAATTATGGAAAAACGTATCTGCACTGCAAATCAAATACATACCATAATGTTCAGATCAGAATCATGATCGTCCTCAACTTCGGTATTAGAGATTGATGGAGTTGATTTCAATGTAAAAAGACTAGGAGAGATTTTTTGCGATGACGAAGCCATGCCGAATAACTTGTGAAAACCTTGAATAATTTTGTAAAGTTTGATGCAATGGCAATGAAACTCGAAGCCCCGGCGATGATTTTAAAGAAGTTTTGGAAATCAGCTACGTTTAGTACATCTGCCTAGCGGCTATTTTTGCGATGACGTCATTCTTCATATCTTGTGACAACCTTGAATAATTTTGTAAAGAAATGCCAGGAATGTGATGCATTGGCAATGGTGTTAGCTCAAAGTCCAAGCAATGATTTTAAAAATGTTTTTGGAACTCAACTACGTTTAGTATTTATGCCTAGCGGCTGGTTTTTAATTTGATGCAGTAGTTATTTTCCCTTGTGATTAAAAATAGAACTAATTCACAGAATTTAATAATTCGCGGAATTGACTGTTCGCGAAATCGCGAATTTTTATAACTAACGAATATTTTCATCTTGTAGGGTACATTGTAATGTTACGTTTTCTTGCAAATCATAACCACTAAATACACTCAAGTTACTGTAGGTAAATATAATTACTAAAGTTAACATATTATTTTGTTACTAATTTTTAATATGTACAGTACGTATTTAAAATGTTGATGATTTTCGCCAGAGGGCGTTTGCATTAGATAACTACTATGGGTTTCTATACCACTCTATCCGACATTTTCGCCTTGCAATGCAAACACTAAAATGAATTAAAATCAGATAATTGTATACCAAATCATTTTTCATCGTAATTTAGCAAAACAGATTTATTTAGCCATTACTTGCTAATTATTTCTCATTTACATTCTAACACCTTTGCAGCTGTTTTATTTCTTCTCTTAATTTCTTTCAACTGCACAAAACACTTTTTTCATGATATAAAATTTAAAAGTTGCAGTTGTTCGATAGTTTGAAACCTTTGAAGTTCTTTTTTTTAATTTAAACTGCTCAAACCTTTTTATCATGATATTAAGTTTGAAAGTTAGAATAGTAACTGTTGTTATATGTTATATAAAAATAAAGTTTTATGCAAATAACTTTTTATTACCCAGGCATTCACCTAATTGTTGTAATGTTTGCTCCAAAAAAGGCAAAATCAAATCTTTGGAAAGCTAGTCATAAGCTGGAACATTTTGAATAGGCCAGGTTTGTGCTATTACATGTATCAGGAAGTATGCACCTGAATATATTACTATAATAAGCCTTGTAGTTAGTCGGGTTTATATCATTACATACTTTCTTACCTTTGTACCTGAATATAGCTCATGCATAAAATATAAGGTCATTAAAAGGTCAGACAAAAGCATTGAGAGCCAATGCCATTCAGTTACGAGTCAAAGAAAATGAAATGTTGAGGTGGAGCAACTCACTCACCATACACATTGTTATTTACTTCTCATAGATGCCTTGTTGTCCTATTGTTCTGTGAGCGAAGATATAATAGAACTATTTACAAATCAGTTTGGTTAAAAAACGATTGCTTTAAGGGTAACGCAAACATAAATGAATTTCAAAATTGTATTCATAAAGTTGTGTTTTATTTGAATGAATACATTCAATCATTCAGGCTGATAAAGCTAGTCTAGTATCGCTTTTAACACAGCCATAGTTGTATTCAAGTCTGTCCATTATCTTACATAGGGTGAAAATGTTCAAGACTGTCGGAGAGGCTAGTGAATTTGATGGGAAATCGTTTGAAGATGACTCCAAAGATTTTTCAATGGATGGGTTCGAGGAAGGAGCTCAAGGAAATATGCCGACATCGTCTGCTGCCTGCAACTTTGACAGCTTTGAAAGTTCTGATTCACCTAAGGTCACTAGGAAAATGTTCTGGCATGCTGCCAGGATAGACGTAGTACAAGATTTGGTACCAGAGCAAGTAAGGTAGGCACAACTACTCTGGAAGGATTATCCCTAGACAGGCATGTACATGTAGTAAAACGTATTCTTACGATCACGTCAACATGTTAGATTTCCAACGCGTGACAAACAATTTATACAAACATTTGACTGCACACACCGATTATTTTTTAACAGACATCTTTTAGATTTTTAACACATTTCAGTTTTACTAGTGAAAATGAATGAGCTGTTAAAAATTGAAATTGAACAAAAAAAATTTAAAACATTAAAAATATAATTAAAGGTAGTTTAGACTTTCCCTAATCTAAATTACGAGCAAGTCATGCCGAGTGTGTCTATTGCTACTTGTATCTATGAGCCTTTGCATTGCTAAATCCACACTTCTATTTCTGTGCCTCTGGTCGAGTAACAAGGAAAACTTTGTTTTATTGTTTATTATGACTAGTTATTTTGATTTTTACATAAATATTATTTTTGCGTCTCGTTGTCTTTCACAATTTTATATATGCAATGGTTTTAAGTGTTTTATTATCTAAATAGTTTATTGTCAGTTTTTGCTGTGGAATCTTGAAAAGCATAATAAGAAAGCAGTTTTCAAAATAATGCTTAGATCTTTAGCCTACATACTTGGTTCTGCTTATCTTTCTAAATTGTTTTTCACTGTTGCTCTTGATTGTGAAACACAGATGGGAAAATCTGTTTTATTCCAGTTGATTAATGCTGAAGATCAAATCAATTACAGTGTATAACAAAGAGCACAAGTAATCTACTTGCCTTTACCTGAAGGTTGTCGGCAGTTAATTTCTTTTAGTAAACTAGACGTCATGTTTGTCATTATAACATATGTGACACTGATTTGGAACTGTCAAGGCAGTCATACCTTGCGCTAGTGTGAAGAATACATCTTTTGTATTGAGATGAGAAGTTTCACTGTGATTCAACTTGCGAGCTAGTTAGCTTTTATACAGTGATGATCGTAATTGTAGGACCGCTCAAGCAGTTGTTTGCCTTTTTAGCATAGAATTGGTGTAACATACATATACTGTAGCAGTATTCGTGCGTTGTGACAAAAATCCAATAAAAACTAAGTTTAAATTTGTTGACAGAAATGGCCGAATTTAGTATGCTTTTTGAACATATGTATACATGCTACTATATGAAAGTAAATGTGGTAGTTGCGTCTTAATATTTAGTTAACAAGCCCTTATTGTTAATCGTGACATCGGGTAAAATGGGGGCCAATAAATAGATTACATTTTTTTAGAATATTTTTGTGGCAGACGGACTGTTAACAAAGCTTTTTTCTCAAATATATATATATTATGTATGGTCGGAGAGTATAAAGAAAGTTAGTCTATGCCATAAATGGCACGGAAACACTTACTCGGTGCTCCCATAATCATGATTATCACTGTACAGCAATCACTTTTATGGTATTCAGAGACAAAAATTATCAATCACGCTAGGTGAACCTGTGGTCAGTTCTTCTCAGGTACTTGAATTTTCAGATGTTATTTCTGAGTTACTAGCGATCCAGAACATTTAACTAAAGTTTTAGATGTATGAAAACGTGACTGGATTAGGTTTGATGACAGATCCGCCACAAGCTTCGTGCCAAATTATTCGGTGTTTGTCAACTTACTGACACTTTAGGTGGTTTTACAAAGAGGATCCTAAGGCTAAATGGGTCCCGTTTCTTGGCTACGATTCTCTGAGGATAGAATGTAGGTACAGGGCACTAGAGTATGCAAGGGACAGAAGCAACAGCCTAGACGAAGAAGATGTTGACTCTCGTATCCATGTGAGAGGCGGACTCTATGAGGTGGATATTAACAACAATGTCCTCCTTCCTATCTACTGGAAAGGTTAGATATTAGTCAATTCAGAGAGATTACACCGTTCACTGTCCGTGATGTTTGTTTCTTATGTATATAATGTGTATATGTATGTACATAACAGTGCGAGTAGATTCATGTATATTTATGTACATGACAGTGTGAGTGGAAGTATATAATCTATATATAAATAACGGTGTTCGTGCGTTTTCTGTGATTCTGTACTTTGGTGTGACCAGCTACAGCTATTAAAATCTTGGAACCATAAGCCTTGCATCATGCTGGATTTGAACTCACGAAGATTGCATCTGCATGTTTGTAAATCGATCATTCTAAGCATTGTTTTAAGCATGTGTTTAGTAAGCTAAATTCGTTTAAATTAAATTCAACGTTTCTGTTGCATAGCATCACAAATGTTTAGTATACCGAGCCTTGTTGTCAAGTCTCTCTCACAACACTGTTAGCCACTACTGTCTCGAAGGTAAAAACTCACAATGGTATACATAGCAATGTTACATTTTATTGCAGATTTTTAACAGTTAAGTAAATATTTGTGAACTTTGTTAGTGTAGTTACCACATTACAACAGTTAAAAACATGTTGTTCTACGGTAATATCCTGTTTTATGTTGTTTTTTCAAAGTGTAGTAACGGACTAATTTGTACTTAGATATTTTATATAAGAAATAGTGTTTTGAGACATGAGTAAATTGACATAGGAGCTCATTCTCAGAACAAATTAAGCTCGATGTTGAGGTATGGCTGTATTTTTCAATCGTTTGCGATTATTTTTTATCGTTGAGGTGATCTGATTGCCTGGATTTTTCAAGATTAAAATTGATAAAACTTGATTGCGGTTAAAACACTCAGAAGAAAAGTATGTGCAAAATGACATCACTAGTTGTTATCGTTACTATAGTTGATATCGGCTATTGCATGCTGGTTGAAATGTCTCTATTCTGTCGGTCTTTTAACAACATATGCTGGCAGTTTCATTTGATCTGAGCATTTTAATCGCCAATGTTTTATCAATTTTAATCTTAAAACATCCTGGCAATCAGATCACCTCAAGCATCAAAAACCATCGCAAATGATTAAAAAGTATCGATACTTTCCAATAAAATTTACTAAAAATGTGCTGTAGCGCTGGTTTTACCGTGAATAGAGCATTCCTACTTGGAGCATGCTCAATGTTTTACATACAGTGCACCATAGTTTACTTCAAGTTGGCTCAGTGACAACCTGCTGACTTCATGCTTCTTATGAGACAAGGTCTGGCGTTGGATAAAGACAAAGCAAATGTTCCTTTCTCCGCATTGTCTCTTAGTCACCGTTAATACCAGAAAGTATATTTTGTTGTCATTTTATCGAGTGCTTTTGTCCCACAATTTACTACTGGGAGCGCAATTCCCAATTAACATCCTATGGGAACAGCGTTTCATCACCTTTCTTGTCGTTAGCGCCTGAAGTCATTTCTGAGAAGGGATATAAATAGACTGCTCTAGGAGATTAGCTAGTGCATTAGTTGAGGGGCGCTGTTGACCTGCCCTTGACTCTTATCTTAGATAGTTAACAGCTAGAATATCTGTATGTATTACCGCAGGCTGTAATCAAAGTGAATACGCTGTTGCTGCCTATGTGATTATAAATATCATTGTCTGAGTACTAGTGTAATGTAACCTTCCACAGCTGACTGGATAAAGTTGAAAAGTTGATCAGTTGTACTAGTTTGTCTGCCAGCCCATGATGGGTGCAGGTACATCAGGTTGATGAGTAATACATAGACTCCACATTTGCTGTCCATTTTATAACTATTAAATCTGATACTAAACACTACTGAAGTTTTATAACACAAATTGTACGTATCATTTTTAAAAATTAATTTAATTAGATATAAAATTTGCGATAGGTTTTGCTGTATTTGATTTTTTGACAATCAGTAACCTGAATTCTGGTTTTTGTTTGAATTATTATAGCAATTTCATAGAACACTAGCTTGAAGCCAGTATTGCCTGAGATTTCTTCCATGTTTGATGCGATAGCCCGCAGATTGGTGTTTAAGTGACTGGTGCTCAGGAACCATATGGAGTTTCGAAACCAAATATTTTTACCAACCTGGTGGAACGTATGAAGCATGTCATATCTATATGGCATGACATGTATGTCAAGTTTGGACAAAATATGCGAAAAAATTTGGAATCGTTTACACATGCTCACACACAATGATAGTATGATTTACTAGTATAGATATACTGATCTGTTTTTTGGTGATGCATAAACATTTGTATTTCCATATAATTTGATTGATGAATACAACAAATAATTGCTTCGGTAAGTTAAATAAAGCAAGAATCGTGTCTATAAAGCAGTGGTTCTCAACCAGGAATCTTCCTGGGGAGACTTTGGAAATTTTTGGTGGGAATGGAGCATTCATTATTTTGCTATTTCTTTTATATTAAAGTTTATTACGAGAGAAAACGCAGACGGATGTGTCATGCTGTCTCTTATCTCATTGCTAAAGACCGCAAGCCACACCTTATTGAAGAATCATGAATTGAACCATGCATGCTGGAATGGGTAAAACTAGTACTACTAACAGCTGCTAAGAAAATGGCCAAAAACTAGCTCTCGAATGACACTTTTCGCTCTTGAACTGATGACATCTCTTCACACGTACTCTTTACAAACACATGTCACCGAGAAAATCAAGCAGTCTCCCTGTTTACCATTCAGCTTGGTGAAACAACTGAAGTGGGAAATCTTTCTCTGTTAATGGTATTTGCTTGAGACATTTAGAAAAAGGTATTGAAGAGAAATTTCTCTCTTCTCACCCACTACAAACAAAAAATGTTACTAATGATGTCATGCGAGTAGTAGCTGAGTATTTCAAAAAAGACGAGTTAGGTTGACAAGAGCTTGTTGGAGTCTGCACAGATGGAGCTCTAGACATGAGACACGCTATGTTTCTATTCTGGATTTGTGCAAGTGGTAAAACGGAAGAGCCCTCTGTTACAAAACACTCATTGCTTCATACACACAAAAAATCACTCGCATCAAAAACACTTTCATAAACTGGTTCATGACCATCTTAAAACTGTAATTGAAGCGGTAAATTTTATGACATGATTTGCATTGAGCCTGAGACTCTTTAATGGCTTCATGAAGATTTGGATGCCACACACTCCTCTTCCATACAGAGGTACGATTTGGATGCCACACACTCCTCTTCCATACAGAGGTATGATTTGGATGCCACACACTCCTCTTCCATACAGAGGTATGATTTGGATGCCACACACTCCTCTTCCATACAGAGGTACGATTTGGATGCCACACACTCCTCTTCCATACAGAGGTATGATTTGGATGCCACACACTCTTCTTCCATACAGAGGTACAATTTGGATGCCACACACTCCTCTTCCATACAGAGGTACAATTTGGATGCCACACACTCCTCTTCCATACAGAGGTATGATTTGGATGCCACACATTCCTCTTCCATGCAGAGGTACGATTTGGATGCCACACACTCCTCTTCCATACAGAGGTACGATTTGGATGCCACACACTCCTCTTCCATACAGAGGTATGATTTGGATGCCACACACTCCCCTTCCATACAGAGGTACGATTTGGATGCCACACAGTCCTATTCCATACAGAGGTACAATTTGGATGCCACACACTCCTTTTCCATACAGAGGTACAATTGCTCCCAAAAGGCGATATGCTAGCTAGGTTTTTTGAGCTGAAGAATGAAGCTATGGAGTTTTTAGCCTCTCAAAAAGGCAGAAACTATGGCTGCAATGTCGCTGGATGAAATAAAACAAGTATTTTTTACTTAGCTGACATTTTAATGCTCTGAATGAAATTAACCGAAAGCTTCAAGGCTGAAATAAAAACATGCTGACAGCACGTGATAACACGAGTGCTTGTGAAAACAAGTTGAAGTTGTGGCGGAGCCGGTTGCAAAGCAGGAAACGTGTACTCATTTCCATATTTGAAGGAGCTACGTGAGGAACAGGAAATGCTGTCTGAAGTTCCTTGCTAAAGAGAATAGCAACTCAATTAGCTGCTTTGTAAGAGGAACTGAATAGATACTTACCCCCCTCAGTAAGCAGTGATCGAGGAGCTTTGATTAAATTAATCAGAGATCTATTCAAGAGGTGTGCGGATAACCTCCAAAAAAATTTGCAAGTTTCATGAACTGATCAATGATTTTGCCATGAAAGATTAGTTCAGAAACTAGTCTATTAATAATTTCGGGGTCCTTGCAGGATGTGTGTATCCACAAACGAGTGATTGTGTATCCACAAACGAGTGATTGTGTATTACGAGTTTTAATACCATTTTCTATTACTTATCTTACAATAGCAAACCATCATTATACACAAATCTTTCCATTTTAACATTGAGTCAATATACATTCAGTTGAAGGAAGCCATTGCAAAAATTACAAAATAGAAAGGGAAATGTCTGAGGGAGCCGTTAAAAAGGGAATGAGTAGAAAAAGGTTAAGAAACACTGCTATAGAGCTTCAGAAAATTCAATCAAACAAAGAGAGAATAATTCAAGTGAAACTTGGCAAGGACAACCCTTATCCCATAACAATTCATGACTTATGGCTATAGTGTTAGAGTACACTGTCTACTTGAGTTTTCATAAGGTACGTGTATAATCAGTGAAAATAGAAACATTCCTTCACAGGTTTCAGCTGCTACAGTAGCCTTGTGGATATCTTATAGGACAGTCCTTGCCGATTCTGCGGGGAACTTGGTTCATTGATGGAACTTTCCAGCCTCTTGAATATGACTACAGCCTGCAGCTAGAGTCTGATCATTTGGCCAAGTTCAAAGGTCAATCAATTCCAGAGCCTGTTTCTGCAGAACGAAAAACAGGGCTACCTCGGGGTAAAGAATACCATTCAATTTTTAATCAATCTCAACAAAATACTGTTAAACATATAAGTTGTTTCGGTGGAGCAATGATCCGCATTTATTGGCAAATGGATGTAACCTTTTTTATATGGCTAAATGGGTTTTAACACTTTGAAGCTAGTTTTACTGTCAACTTTTGTTGCTGAGGAGCTTTCTAGCTTTGGTTATTTCTGATCCATCATTACCAAGAATATCAATCAGTGTGTCATTAGAAACTAACGTTCTGTCAGCAGCCATTTTTACATTTATCAGTTGGTTAGAAATGCTCTCAGTATTTTGGTGATATCTCAGAGACTGATAGTTTAATCAACTTGAAACATCAGAATTATACTAAGCTTATCATATTATATTTGACTTATCATATTATATTTAACTTATATTATATTTAACTTACCATATTATATTTAACTTATCATATTGTATTTAACTTATCATATTATATTTAACTTATCATATTATATTTAACTTATCATATTATATTTAACTTGTCATATTATATTTAACTTATCATATTATATTTAACTTATCATATTATATTTAACTTATCATATTATATTTAACTTGTCATATTATATTTAACTTATCATATTATATTTAACTTATATTATATTTAACTTATCATATTATATTTAACTTATCATATTATATTTAACTTATCATATTATATTTAATTTATCATATTATATTTAACTTATATTATATTTAACTTATATTATATGTAACTTATCATATTATATTTAACTCGCAGTCGAGTTTCCTCGGCCGAAGGATAATATGGGAAAAACTGCCCTGAATTGTCTCGGGTCCAGACTCGAGTGTTGAGTGTCCAAAAACTTTTTTCATGCCACAAGTGTTTTCATACTACAGCAATTCTCTCCTGGCAATGTTATGTTGCTTTTCTTTTGTATTGCATTACTTTCTTGTCTGTTTCATCATCTTTCCTTTAGTAGAGTACAAGTACCGCTGCTTGGTACATGATAACTAAATGTTGAAGAATTTCACAGGTAAGGATAATCATCAGTAGGTATGATATATGTGATTGTAGTTCTGCATAATGTGCGATTCCCAGAGTTCCATGTTGACTGGTACGATGTTGATGAGTTCTACATGTTCAGTGAGGCTGCGAGCTCAAGAATGTATCGCTATGTCACCAATAAGCTCAGCATACAAAAACGTATGTATGAAGCAGCAAGTTTTAAGGTGTTATAGGATTTCAAATGCGTACTTTATAGAAGTACGCAAGAAAAATTATTGACGAAGTATTTAAATGTATTGTAGAATGGGTTCACAATAAGCATTCATTTAGTTTCGCATGTACTTGCATCTAGAAAAAATTTAAAGGTTTCTTATATATAATGCTTTTAGTGATCCGTGTCTTGCTCATCATTTTATTGATGACCCATGAATGACTTCTATAAAGCATTTTCAGCATATACCAGCATATACAAATGGCCTAAAAGTATTAAAATCTTTATAAAGATCTCGAGCTATGTATTTTAATGACTTTTCTCCATACATGGCGATACGTACCGTTGACGGACCATCATTTAGTTGGTTATCGTGTAACAATAACCAATAAATAAATAATTACAATAAAGTTAACAACTACTGTATTTGCACTAAATATAAAAAGGATATCATAATACTACTAGCAATCCCGTGTGTCAAGAGAGATCGTCATGTGTAAATCAATACAGTATATGCATAATTATTTTGTGGAGAAGCAAGGTGATCAAGTGGTGTAGTGGTAGTGCGCTTGCCTTCGAATTTGAGGTCCCGAGTTTAATTCCCGTGCAAGGTAATCATTTTTCCTAACGCTGTTAGCGTGTCTTTGGATGGACAGACACAGCTCTTATTATAGTAATGATGCGCATGCCTCCTGTGTATCCCGACTGCCCACTCCTTACGTTAATGGGGAATCACTGCTATTTACTGTCAGCAGATTTTGTGAGCTTCGTGGACTGCTTCGTGTATTCTACAATTGGTTTTTATCAGTGTGGTAAGAAAATTAACTTCATGATGGTCAGAGGTGGAAAAGGCACTTGCTCATCGCTACTATTCACAGCAGTGCTAGTTCAAATCTCTTTTGTTAGGAAATCAGGTCAGGTGAATAAAATTTTCTCAAAGTGGCTTATGTATATTGGACATCTAACGCTATTGCTTGCATAAAAACGTCATAAATGTATGATGGTGTAGCATTATTACGACCAGGTACAGTTAATTTGCAATGCCAGACCTTCAACATGGTCCTTCTCAAAATTGTGTCTCACCTGTTCAATGACTGATAAAATGTTTTTTTTTATTTGCAGTTTGGCCTATATTTCAGGGTTGGTTTGACCTACATCTACATGTAGTGCCCAGATATTGGCTATGTAACATACATTACCATAGGTTTCAGCACCGACTTTTTTTACAGCTGGTACTGGTACACGGCTGTATAGGGGTTACGCAGAAGAAGCAAAAATGGAAGAGAAACAGCCTGATGTTACGCAGCTAGTCTTTGTTGTTCATGGAATGGGACAGAAATACAATCAAAATAAGATAATCTCTTGTTGTAATGAGTGAGTACCACGAATAAATCTTTATCACTCTAGCTCACTTGCACCACCTGCCACACCTTTCAATCTTGTCACTAGCTATTGCTTTGACACTCACAATTGTCTTGTCACTTTCCATTCTCTTTCTCACTTTCTCTTGTCTTGTCACTCGCCATTGTCTTGGTACTCTCCATCGTTTAGTCACCTGCCACTGTCTTGTCACATGTTGTGGTGTTGTCACTTGTCATTGGTGTGATATTTTCTATTTTCTTATCCCTCTCCATTGTCTTGTCACTTTCTATTGTTTTATCAGCTGCCAGTGTCTTGTCACTTGCTGTGTGTTGTCACTTGTCATTCTCTTGTCACTTTCCATTGTCTTATCACATACTATTGCTCTGTCGCTTGTCAATTCCATTAAAACTGTGTTTCGGACAGTTAACTTTAACGGTTACTTTTATAATTGGGTATTTTTAAGCCTAATTTTTCCGTTCATACTGCTAAAAGGGTCAAGTTTATTTTATGTCTCTGTTTGTACATATGAAGCCTGTTAAATCACTATTGCGAGACTTTAAAAGGTAGAAAAGTTGATTAGTCTTAGAAAAATTTTTAAAATCAAAGTTATTTTGGTATTGTGAAAGTCAAATTTTTGTTATACACATATATATAAAACTTATTATGCAAGCAAATATAAAACTGTGTAGGAAGTAGTGTTTGAATATATATATATATATATATATATATATATATATATTATGTTTAAACGCAGCAGTGTTTGAATGTACTATTGAAGTGAAGGCTGGCCAAATGAGACATGTCTAAAGTTATTTTGATTTTATACAAAATATCAATATGTTGCTACCTCTTAAAGATTATATAACTCTCAATTGTTTTTTTAAAAGCAGGTACCCTAGGTCTGTCTGAATTCCAACTAGTTTGGTTACACTGTTACTAACATATTGTAGTCTCAGAAATAAGGCAGATAAACTCCTTCCGAAGTATTTCCCAGACCTCACCGCTGCCAATCAAAGGATAGAGTTTCTTCCAGTCGAGTGGAGGTCAGATCTGCAGCTTGATGGAGGTGAGTGATTGGTGTTTAAATAATGTACAATCTATAATTTTATATAGTAGATTTAGTGACAGGTCAATTCATGAACTGTCTTTGAGGTGAAGTTTACCAAAGATTGTTAACCAGGTTATTAAAGTGCAATATTAAGGTGCGTTTCTGAAAGGACTTTACTAGCCAGATACTAAAAAATTAATTACTGCTTGTCTGGGTACTATATATGCGAGTTTGAATCCCGCACACTGGAATCTTTTTTTCAACGTCCGACCATGGCTTCAGAGAGACGAACAGACACAACTATTATTATAGTTGACTAGCTGTGCTACCCGGCGTTGCCCGGGTAATAAAAAAGTATTTGGTCAGAAAATTGATTTGTATTTAACATATAACAACATTTGCCATTGTATTGTTCAAACTACATATCATGAAAGATGTGTTTTGTGTAATTGAAAAAAATTATGAGAGAAAATAAAAGCAACTGTAAAGGTTTTCAAACGTTGTCAAACAACTTTTAAACTTCATATCATGAGGAAAATGTTTCGTGCAGGTTAAATAAATTTAAAAAATAAAACGACTATAAAAACGTTTAAATATAGGGTATAAATGTGAAATAACTAGCAAGTAATAGCTAAATGAAGTCGGTTTTGCGACGATTACAATAGAAGATGGTTCTGTAATGATACAATTAATACGAACTGAGAAAACGAAATATAATTCCTGAATATGTAGAATTAATAATAGCAATTCGTGCATAGAAGTGTATGTGTGTATAACAAAGGTTACTGTTCCACCAGAAGCTATTCATTAAAACTTGGAATACGACGATACCAGTAACTCTCGATACCGGTACAAATGTAAAAATGAGATATGGTACTGTATTTGTCTGACCAAACGAAGAGATAATGTGAAGGCTTTCCCGCGGAGATGATATAATTGTCCGCGTGAGAAGAATTTGCTTTGACCCCAGATATAGTAATTGAACCTTACGAAAAATATTTCTTAACAGAGGAATCGTAACGCGTGGCCGCATTGTTAAAATAATCAGCGTGTGCTATAGCTATACCCGGAATGACAGACAGACAGACATACTTAGAGAAATATATATATATATAGATTATATATATTTGCTCAAATGTGAGAACATTCTCTCAAGAGCATCTGGGTGTCACATTGCGATTCTACAAGAATAAGTATCCTGTCAGAGAGGATAAATATATACCTGAATCATAAGTGGTATATTTTCTCATGACTATCATAACCATCCAATGACGTTTCCATGAATAATTGTCATTAAACAATCTGGCCGTTTAGATTAACTAAGTTAGGGAAAAAATTATAATCAAAGGGCTTAAATTCAAAGGAAAATCAGCTTTCTAATGTTATGAAACTCGCCTTTCTGACATAATTCTCACTCAATGATATTTAAAAATCACAGAACATCAACTCATGAGAACTCTCTGAATATTTTGTTATCGTCCATGGTAATTTTTTTGTGCGAAGTGATCACAGAATTCCCTTATGTAATGATCATGGTATCCCCCTAGGTAATGATCATGGTAATTCCATTATGTAATGATTACGGTAAGTCCCTTATGTAATGGTCATGGTATTCTCTCATGTAATGATCACGGTAATTCCTTTATGTGATGATCGCTATGATTCCCTTATGTAATGACCACAGTATTCCCATATGTAATTTTCTTGGGAATTCCATTATGTACTGATCACAGTAATTCTCTTATGTAATGATCACGGTATCACAGTAAGTCCCATATGTAATGATCACGATCACGGTAAGTCCTATATGTAATGATCATGGTAGTTCCTCATGTAATGATCACTGTAATTCTCTTATGTAATGATCACAGTATTCCCTTATGTAATGACCTTGGTAATTTCATTATGTAATGATCACAGTAATTTTTTTATGTAAAGATCACGGTAATTCCTTTACGTAATGATAATGGTGATTCCTTTGTAGTGAGTAATGTACTATTCAAAGATTAACAGTTTATACAAACTCTTTGATTATGATTGATTGTTGAATTAATGAGTCACCCATCACTTTAGCTGTCTTCAAAACAGTCATAATAGGTAAATGTTCTTGCAATCATTTATATACATGAAAGCAAGAACCTTTCACAATAATTATCCAAACGGGTTGACAGAAGCACTAAAAACTTATTTTGGATCACAGAGTTAATGCATTGGTAAATAGCCACTCATTGTATATATGATCGCTTTGCTAGAGTTAAATCAGTTTAAAATAATCTATGAATTATTAAAAATAAAGGTTTGCATTTTCAAAGTTGAATTATAATTTTGCTAATTATTTTCTTAAATAAATATTTTGTCTTTCGATTAACAATTGTAAAAATAGCTGCTGTTTGTTGGAATTATTTATATTTACTATTTATAGTATTCCTCAATTCCTCAAGTTTAGTATCACTACTGCTCCTGAGAAATGATTTGTAGTGACTTCGGGTGCAGTAATGGCGATGAAGTGTGACAGCACTACTTATTATCTGTTATACGACAAGGGGTTACTAGACATGGTTTGAAATCCTCTACTACCATCAGTAAAACCGTTTATTATATGTTTATCGTGTACCAGGAAATGGAGACAGCACAATACCACTGAGGGTTTGACAAAACGCTTTCTAGAGAGCAGTTTTAGAATCTGGGGAGTGTGACTTATTTTTTGTTACCAGAAATGCGTTAGATACATCTTCCCCAAAAAGTGTAAAGGGTGAGATCTCTTGCTTTCTTTTCTTGTTAGATCTTGTGGAGTCGATAACTCCAGAGATGCTAAGGAACTTGAGAGTGATTCTCAATTCAACTGCTATGGACATCCTCTACTATACTAGCCCTCTCTACAGGGGCGAGGTATGCTTCATTCCTGTCTTTGATACTCTGTCCCTCCCCTATTTTTCTCTCTTTCTCTTCTCTCTCTCTTCACTCTCGCTCTCTCAATCTCTCTTTCTCCTCTTTCTTGTCCCCTCTCTCTCCTTGCTCTTCTCTCTCTGTTCTTTCTCTCTCTTCTCTCCTCTCTCTCTTCTCTCCTCTCTCTTCTCTCCTCTCTTTCTCTCTCTTCTCTTTCTCTCTCCCTTTTCTCTCTCTCTCCTCTCTCTTGTCTCTTTCTTTCTCTTTATCTCCTCTTGCTTTTTTCTTTCCCCTGTCTCTTTCCTTTGTTGCCCCTTTCCTTTCTCCCCTGATAGCATTGACTATGGTATTATAATTTTTTAGTTGAATTCTTCTGGTAACTGTCGGAGTGCTGGACACTCTGATACCTTTCAAGTTGGTCCACCCCTCTGTACATATTTGTGCTAAATCGGTGATTACCAGTTTATGGGTACTAGCAGGGGTCATCTTTTGTTTTTCAGATCATCAATGGCCTCATCAGTGAATTGACTAGACTGTACATGTTATTCTTAGTCAGACATCCATACTTTGAGGCAAACAATGGTCAGGTCTCGATATGCGCTCACTCGCTTGGTTCAGTTATACTCTATGATATCCTTACTGGCTGGGATCCCATTGAGCTCTATGATCAATACGTCTGCAAAACCCTTGTAAGTCATTTCATAACCATCTAGAGCTTCTTATTCCTCTCACTGAAGGAACAAAAATATTTTCTTACTGGCCATTCTTTTATTTTAAAAAAAGTTGCTGGAATTTTATCTAGTGACTAATTTGTTTTGTGAAATCAGCAGATGTGTAACAATATATGAAAACAGCTGGCTGAGCAATGTTCATTGTCTATTATTTTATTACGCCTAATTCAGGTGATCGTATCTTCTTTCCAGTTAGAATTACCAGAATGGTTTTAGGAAGCAGAAATGATTGTAGATTATTGGTTGCCGTAGTGGAACGATTTCATGTCAGTCTGTTTACATGAAATTAGATTTACTCATTTGATGCTCACCATTGTAAGAATTCGTTCCTCTTAGTATTAAGTTTTTCAGTTGTGACAAATGTTCACAAATCTAGTTACATGTTCGCAGTGTAGTTATTTCGTGCAAACTTTTGACTCACAACAGAAGTTGTTCTTTTTTGTTAATTAGTACAAACAACTCCCCATCGCTGTGTTGGTTGCTAAGAGTGAACAACTCGTTTTAATTTAAATGTATATAACAACATTGATTTGTAGCAGAGAGAGAAGTCTCATGTAAATATACAAGAGAATGAGTCTACACAAAACAGTATGACAAGTGGAGAGAGAAGCAAAAGGTAGCTTTCCATTCTTTCCTGAGCAAATCTTTGTTTGGCTAGTAGTGATTGTGTGTCTACTAGTAGTGATTGTGTGTCTACTAGTAGTGATTGTGTGTCTAGGGTGTTCCTTTGAGGTCTACAAGAACTTAAATAAACTTCAAACATACCACACGGTTTTTCAGTAGTGGAAGCCATAGATCAATATGAGTGAGTAAGTATAGTTGTGTATTATAATGCAGCTGAAAAGAGGGTGATTTTACTGCCTTTCTGTAATAAAATTCTCTGAGCTTTATATAAACAAAGTGTAAACGCAAAAATCAAAATTTATTAGGATTTATATATTGAATAATAACGATTTCTCATAGAAATATGGCAGAGTTAGTATTTGGCAAAAGCTTTGCTTTACAATTTCATATTGTGTCTATCCATGTTTTTTATGATTTTACAGCCTAGCTTTGCCTACAACCAGCATTACGAATAACAACAAAAAACTTAACATGTAGGGCTGTTGTAACTATGGAATTGCCTTTCCTCCTTTTGTGGATGAATAGAGCCAACCGCGTAACCCTTTGGCTGGGTAAAAGCCCGGCAAAAACACCCAAAAGTCTTGTAATTAATTTTTCAAAGTTCAATAAAATCGATATTTTATGAACATGCATAGCTCAAATCTTAAATTTATTTCTATGAACAAAATCTTTTGTACATAAACATTCATTTACATATCTACTACTACAAAAAATACAACCCTGTGCAATTGTCCCTGTATGAAATGCTTGGAAGTATTTCTTTTGGTAGAGTCCAACGTTATAACGTAGCCGTGCATGCTACCATAACGATCATTTTTTTCTGTATATTCCAAGTATATTAAAAGTTCAAAAAGTTTACATCATTTCTATCATCTGAATTATTTTTATTCGGATCAGACGAAAAATCACTAACGATCGCAGGATCAAATAATCTTTTATTTTACCGTTTTGAAAGTCAAGCCGATGTTGACTGGTTTTTCCAGCTTTTATTCTTTTCCAAGGAAGTTCGATTTGTTTATCTTTTAGCACAAAGCAACGCCTCTCAGATAATCGTTTCATATTGTAAATCATCGACTAATATCTTGCCGGTGGTATTTAAAACTTACTAGTGTTCATATCCTTTGTTTAACGCTACTAGGCGACAGCTTTATAAACATCTACCGAAAGCGACATAAATATCGTTTCTCCATGCAACTGATAAACGACATTTTGGTCGTTTCCCCAGCCAAAGGGTTAAAAATATGTGCTCTAAGTAAGATAACTGCATCTTGTGAGTTTGTCAGCCAATCATGTTTACCTATTCTAAATTTGGGAGTTATTTTCTCATGCTGATACCACTTAGTATTTGTCCAATGACATTCCTTCACAAACAATTTTTTAAACCTGACCAAATTGGCTATTTCAGCATCATCCTAGTGAAATATTTAAAACATTTTCTTTATTTTGCAGGCTACATGACTTCTATATCAACTCTATAGTGCAGAAGGAGAAAACTCCTCTTCCATTCAAGGTGAGTAGAATGTTGGCACTGAATCCAATTAAATTTTTTTTTAATAATTTTTATATATTTTTTTTTTTAATTTATCTGTTTTATAGTATTTGTCCGACTGGTAGTCACCTGAGTCAATATTTTAGCTTTCATTATATCTGATGAACTTATTATTTTTAGGTGTCAAATGTGTTTAGCTTGGGATCGCCTCTTGGCGTATTCCTTACATTGAGAGGTATTAGACCAAAAGCTAATGGACTGATGGATCATATTTTGCCAAAGCGGTTATGCAAGCGGTTTTATAATGTGTATCATCCTAGTGACCCTGTGGTAAGTATTTATTTTAAAATCGTTTGTTTTGTTAGAAGTTTCTCTGGCAACAACAGGGCTACCCCAAAGATCTATTATTTTCCTGGTAAAGATACTGCTGTCAAGTTCATAAACTGGTCAAATGCAGCACCGTTACTAGTAGAAAACTTTGCTATGGGAACTCTTTAAAATTAAAACCAAAGGCTTTGTGTTGTTTTTAAAGAGAAGTAAGAATGAGCGATGTTGGAAATGACTAAATGTTATCTCTTGCAGGCATACCGTATTGAGCCACTTATCTTAAAGCATTACAGCTCTATCGCCCCTCTGAAAATCCACAAAATAAGTGAACCTAAGAAGACGCCTTATGGACAGATGAAAGCTATGGCATACACCTCGATCCGAAAGGCGACAACTCCAAGTACATAGTCTAAACTATTGTTTAGTTTTTTAAACATGAATCTATTCCGCTAGAAACTGTTCCTGGTCTGGAAAAAATCTCAAATATTCAGCTAATATTTTTATGGAATGTTTTAGGGAAAAGAGCCAAGAATGAGCAGCATGCATCTCCTGAAAAAAGCAGAGATAGTGACCTCAGAGAAACAGAAAGTGGTGAGATCCCTGCAGCCACTTCTAGTCTGCCAACTGCTTCTCTTGAGCATGATAATAGAAAAGCCTCAGGTCTTACAGGTGAAATCACTTATTAATTTTAAAAAGAAACTGACGCATATAGATAACTTAATTGTAGTGGGAAGTGCAACGAAATGCTGGCAGCGAAGTCAGCATTGAAATGTCTTTTAAAGTTTAAAGTAAAATGTAACCTTTGCCAAGGGTCACACAAATAACATCTGAGCAAGCCAGTGGGAAGTGTGTGCGACAATCTACCAGGCTTATTGAATGACAAATCCTTTATTCACTGCTTATAAATTGCAGTTCGTTAATTGTAAGGTTGTATCTTTTACAGGCGCTGTAAAGGGGTTTTTCAACAGGTTTGGAGGAAAGAGACAGCCGGCTGAGGTGAAACTTGCCGCTGAGCTCGAAGACTACGCATTAGTGACAAGTGAGGATGAAATGGAAGAACGTGGCCGGGTTGATGCAGCCACTGTGGAGCAAACAGGTTTGTTGCTACTTTGTGATGCAGACCACACTTATACAAATACTTCTGCATCTTGATTGACTGAAGGATGCTGTCTAAAGTAAACTTGTAACTAATATATTTCATGATTCTCTTTTTAGATCTAGAGTACAGGCTGGACTTTGTCCTGCCCAGTGGCAGCATGACCAATAACTATGTCAGCGCCATATTCTCCCATACATCCTATTGGTCTAACCCGGAGATCGCACTCTTCTTACTCACCCATATATTTCCAGATTACGGACCTGTTAAATAATTCTGTGAGTCAAAGCTTGTCTTATCTACATACAGTATTCTCCTATTCAGCAGTTTGCTGTAGATTTACTAGCTGCATTTGCTGTCCTAGTTGTCTGTGTGATACACTAGCTGCATTTGCTGGGTCATAGCTGTCTGTATGCTATCACATTGATATTAATATATTAAAAGCTGAGGATTTATTTAAATTCCAATTTTATATTCTCATCAAGAATGGCAATTACAAAGAACTATGTTGTTGAAAATCATTGATAAAGACTCGATGTGTACAATAGCTTGGCTAATCAAGGTGCAGAGCCTAGTTGGCAGGCAGTGCGCAGGTTGTAACTCACATGGATGAAAAATCGCCACAATTTAAAAAAACCATTTGGAATATATTTTTGCTACGTTTCCATCTGTTTTGCTGTCGTCCTTTTCTAGCTTTATGCACATTATTTCTCAAATGAAATTTGTAGGTCTCAAATTGATACTATTCTGGGAGTCATCTGCTCGTGTCTCTCTGGAGATGGGTGAACTACTCCTACACAATATCACTTACGTTGCAACTTCTCACAAAACTTACACATTATTTATATTCTCTATCAGGCTAGATCATGGTGCTAATGTACTTTTCCTCTGCACACTCGTGTCCTGTTTTATTGCCGGTGATTTGCTTTTTTTCCGAGCTTATTTTGTTATTAAATATTTGTTTCATTTACTCTCTTATCCCTACTGTGTTATGATGTTTTCTCTGATTACTCACCAAATTTATTCTCAAGTATTATACATATTTATTTACAGAGAATTGTTTATGAATTGTTAAACTTTGCTCCCTGCACCAATCCTGTTTTTCTTGTCGACACTTTAACTTCCGCTAAATTATTTTTCTTACATTCCTTAGCTAAATTCTTGCCACAATAAAATTTAACACGAACCTTTGGAGCTCGGGCTACTCATTATATACAAATATGCAGAACTGCAATAAAACGCGCATTTATAGTTTAATACCCCTGTGAAAAAGTTACATTAGACATATCTATAATCGGGTTCGTGTCAGCAGTAGAGATGATGTTATTAATAAAACTCCCAGACTGATTATAGTCTGATAACCTTTTGAGAAAGCTTTCTGGGGCTTTTTATTTCTGGTCTACAGACTCTGGACTGATGTAGAACCGGCAATTGTAGTTGGATGTCCTTCATAACACCATCAGTGGTCATTGTGTGACTCAAACCACTGACCTACTGCTCATAATTTAGGGCTCTTACCTCTGAACCACGGCAAAGTATGCAGAACTAAAATAATGCTTTTAAATGTTTCAAATTCCGGACACTGATTGCTTATTCAATCTAGTAATAAACTTTCATCTTTTCAGGGACTGATTTGCGAATCTAATATCAGTGATATTGTCATGTTTGACGAGTTTTAGCTAATCAGATCATACAAGCTCCTGGTAAATTGTTAAACTGTTGTAGGCTATGCTAATCACCTTATTGCACTGTCTAGCCTTAGGCCATTCAATCTAAACTATAGCAGTATTCTAACACTTCTGCTATTGAATGGTTACATCATTCATATTGTCATCAGTTTAAAAAGTCTAATAATAAGAGTAACTCATCTAAACATATATTTGTTTTAGCAAATTATTGACCTCTTTGGCTATATATTTTGTGGATGGATGTTAAGCCATCCCCCATGTTCGGTGCTGCATATGCTCTGAGTATAATTCATGAAGTTGGATTAAGGTTGAGTGAAGTTATAAGCGAAATAAGCTAACATACACGTTAGGCTATAAGAACCAGCAACACCTCAGAGCTGGAATGATGCTAGTAGTGTTGCGCATTAGTTGAACTTTTTTGTCACTTTTCTTTCCGATGATAAAACTAGAACATGACAAAATGCCTGATTCATAAATGATTCTACACATAGAATTATTTGGATTACCAGGAGTATCACCCGCTGGCAGCGGAGTCTAATCCTCACCCACTGGCAGCAAACAGAGTCTAATCCAAACATCTCTTTGCCACCTTGCTGTGCAGGTTTAGAAGTGTGTCTAATCAACGCTGTACTCTTTGGTAGCAGGTAGTTTTCTCTCTGAAGATTTTTATGTGTCTTATCTATCTAATTGGATTTATAGCATTGCAGCAGTGTTGGCTCATCATTCATATATGAACGCCATTCAGCAAAAGAAAGCGCTAATATGAGTGGTATACTGATGTTAGTTGTAATTGAAATGTTGCACATGATATTCACAGTTAGATTGTTTTTCAGGTGTTTCATATAATTATTAGAATACCTATTACACACTTACGCAAACTGTAAATAAATACTGTAAAACCTTGTAAAAAAATGTAGCAGATTTCATTTCCTAAGCATAAAGTATCTGGTAAAACAATCAAAAACTTGTTAAACGGTGTCTACTCTATATGGGCAATCAATAAAGCATGTATATACTGGTTTAATGCCCGGCATTGTATAGGTAAAAAAATAATAACCCAATGAATTTGAGTAACTTACCTAGTAGGCTAGTAAAATCTTTACTATAGCAAGGGCCGCGTCTAAAGCTAGTCTAATAAACGGTGCGCGTAATGATCAAGCATTTTAGTAACCCCAAGCTCTTTAAGCACATGTATTTTACACGATGTAATGCCTATGAGTACAAGTATTCCATTGTATTGCAAGTAGCTCGTGTGGCTTAATGGTAAGCTTGCTGGCCCCAAAACTGCAGATACCAAGTTCAAATCCAACTCGAGGCGCATTTTTCATTCCTAAAACTATTATGGCTATAATTCAACAGAGGAACAACCAACATTGAGATTTATATAATACGATCTGTGCTACCCGGCGTTGCACTGGGTATTAAAAATCAGCTTATAAACAATGAGAGGTAATGAGAGTTGCCTGCCACTTGTGATTAGCCTGGCACATTGCCAATGGATAATTTGAATAAGCTCACTAACAAGAGCTACTAGCTTCTCACGATGTCACGCCATAACTTTGCATCTTGACCGAAATCGGTGGCCTATTTGCTCCCATTTAGCTACATATATCGCTTTAAGAATTAATCAAGCTTGTGTATCTGAATTGGTAAGGCGTTGAACTGGTGAACCGGAGGGTCTGAGATCAAATCTTGGCGCTATGGACTTTTTATTCCAAAATTTTAATAACTATAGCTGGAACTACACATACGGCGAACTTTGCGAAATATATAGATATACCATAAGAATGCCCAGCATTGCGTGGGTACTAAAAACCAATTTATAAACAGTGGAAGGTAATGTAGTTGCCATTGGCTAAGTTGACTAATTACCCAATTGCAAAATTAGCAACTAGTAACTTAAGCTTGCTTATATTGCTAAACTTCCAATAATATGAGACGTGAAGCCAGCCTGTGTGATGTTACCTATTAAACAAGGTCGTTATAGATATTTTAACCGATATAATAAGTATGTGCAAAATTATTCCATTGTATCACAAGTAGCCCGTGGGGCCTAGCGGGTTAGCTCGCTTGTCTCCAGAACTGGAGGTGCCAAGTTCAAATCCAGTGTGCAGTGGATTTTTCATTCCTAAAACTTTATCACTATATCTTGGCACACGAACGACAGACAAACAAACACTGAGATGTATATATAGATGAAAATGTCAATATTATTGAACATATAACCATGAATAAAAATTCAAAATTTGACATGTATTAATGGGAATGGTACATATTTATACCAATAAAGTTTTTTTTAAAATTGATGCTCCTTCTCATATTATATTGAGAAAAAGAAATGTCAATTTTAAAAAACTATAACACGCTTATATGAGACGAAATGTGAATCAGTAATTTCAAAAAGAACTTTTAAAGTTTCAACCTGTACAGTCTGGCGCAGAATATGTATTATAATGATCAAGTTACTATGTCTAGCTTTTATATACAGTGTACAATGCTTTCAAGCTCATCTGTGGTTTGTGCTTATCCAACCTACCGTGAAGTATGCTAACAGAGTGTTCTGCATTCCACAGAAGATGTGACAAGGTTTTGTGGGATATTTTGTGAACATCCGAGAGAGTTAACTAATTATTGCCAAGCCTATCTTTCCTGTGACCAACATGTAATACAAAATCTGACATACAGAGAAAGTCAGGGGACTGGCTAGCAGGACTCGCTATATCAGAGTTGCAGTGAATGCTGTGAATCGGTGTTGAGGGAGAAGCCTGGTGAAAAAAAATGAACAGCCTGTGAACTGTGCTACTGAGTTGCCGTGTTTCTTTTTTTGTTGACAAGAAATCTTCAATGTGTGGTGGTTTGAACATGCAAGACCATTGTGTAGCAGCGAGGATGCTAAGCACTTATTGGTTTGCACACAAGTGTTGGCAGTAGGGACATTCGTATTTCCGAGAGGTTAGTCGCAGCTATCATGATATGGGCGTGTAATGCAGTGGGGGTGAAGGCTAGTGGCACAGAAGAGGTTGGTGTGCCACGGTTGCAGTTGCCGCTGCGTAACAACATTTTGTTGTTATTCTCACAGGTTCCTTAAAGCCATTGAAGAGAACAACTTGGTGGAGACAGTTTTTGAAAACAGTCGGATGATTTCTAATACATTTGGACAAAAGCATACGCATAGGCTGTTAATCTGGTAAAGCAAAAAGTACGGTTTCTCTTTTCAGCCGCAATTCAACAAAATGCAAATGTCTCTCTACATATACTGCTAAGTAAAATATATTAGCAAATGATGATAGGTCTAGAGCTCATGTTTGACTTTTGTCTTATCTAGTATTCATCATATTCCTCTAGTTCTCAGATAGCACTTTTAGCTCCATTCTCATACTCCAGATCCGTCAAATATTTACAAAAATCCATACGTATTGCTGGCCTAATATTATTCATATATATAACAGTGCACTAGATATTAAGTTGATGTAGCCACAGGGTTTGTAGTTTTTATTCCAAAATTCCCAGTCGAAGTTTAATCTTGTGTTGATATTTGGAAAACTTCCAAAAGTTAATTCTAAAATATCGCAGTCTCCACAGAAGTTGTGGAACTACTAGTGTTGAGATTCTCAATGAGTTACCCTAGGTCTTTTTTGCAATTGAGGGTTTGGACATATAAAACATTTTATCGGATTTTCTCAAGTTTTTGTGCAGACAACTCCAGCACAATGGCAGCGTAATCCCTGTTAATACCCACTCTGTGCTTTAGAATGTGAATTTTCAAATAATAACTTATACACAACAATAACTAGTATCTATAACAAAGCCCTTATGGCACCGCTATCAATTTCTTACCCTACATTTCCTGCAATGCTGCTATTGTGTTAATATCATTTGTTTATTGTGATGTTAGATTCGATTACATATTAGATTATCATACCTATACTATTCATACTAATGTAAATAGATCTACTTTTGCTTTTCCATGACTAGGGTACTTATAGATGGGAGAGTAAAAGATGGGTACCTATTTTCTCAAGTTATCATACCTTACATTATTTAGACTAACACAAAAGTGAATGGTTTTTAATCTCTCATCTATAAACTACAATTGTATCTTTTCCAATTTTCTAGAGATCCTTTAATCATACTTATGTAAAAGTTGTTGTATTTGAGCATAATTTAATATGTTCTTAAAATACCTCATCATCAACATTGTTTACACATGAACATTTCCTCCCTTATCGCTGAATTCTTGTTACAACTCCTCAAATTACAAAACAAGCTTATTACGTACCGATTGAACTCATAACCTTTGAGTAAGCAGAACCTCAAGTGTAGTCTGCAATCAGTTGGAGAGATTAAAAACCATTCATATGATAAGTTGAGTACCAACCATGACTAATAGCGTACTGAGTAAGCTCTCAGACAGCATTTTAATGTACTTGCTTTCTAAAACTCTTCAGAATGATTGAGGTATTATTTGCAAAGGTTGTACGTCACTCCTATGATTAGGGGGAACAGCACGAGCATGTTTCTAATCGGTTAATAATGAAGCGCAGTGTTTGCTCTGAATGAAGTTCAGCTGATGGGGTAAAGATTGGAGCAAAAAACAGAGAAAGACTATAGTTACATGTTCTGGCTCTTCAAACAACATTTTATAAAATAGTTCCACCTTTCATGAATTACAGCTTTTCTGTGACTGCTGAAATACCGATCATCTATCAAAGGAACTCTTGGGTTGTAGGGGGTGACGACAAAACTGCTAGTAGGTACTGGATTGTCGAAACTTTGCTATTATCAACTTTGCATTTTCTGACTTCTCTATAGATCTAGCAAAATTCTACTATTACATATAAATATACCACAAATTTTAGAGTTTTGTTGTTAAGTGTGGAGGATTCGTAACTTCGCAAGTGTGAGGTAATTACCATCATATTTAGCAGAGCTTGAAGCAGCTTTCCATCCCCTACCACAGCTGTATTACAGAAGTTATGCCATTCACATTTGAACACAAGTGATCAGGATATGAAAAAAATTATATTTTTTATACACAGTAAAAGTATAACTGGATCAGTGAATAAAACGATTTATTATAACATTAATACTCTTGTCACTTACAGCTGACTAATTGATAAGAGAGTTTAGTCAAGTCATCTATGGGAATAGCATGTAATTAGTATTAGATTTTCAAAGTTATCCACAATAAGATTACCAGAAAGTGAAAGCAAGAAATAACACAATTGTTAACAAACATCATGGATAAAATTAAACTTTATCAGATCTAGCGTTACAAATATTCAGTACTGAAAGAGAATAATTTGCAATTATAAAACTGTATAATCGCAACTTTTCAGCGTATAATCAGAGATTACAATATGAGAATTAAATGATATGCTATAACCACACTATCTAATACATAATCAATAATCTAATGATAATCTACTAAAAATCAATAACCAATAGTAATAGAAAAGTGAGTCAGCTGATTTAGCAGCAGAACATACAATTCAACGATGATAGAAATAAGGTGCACAATGAGCTATTCTGCAGTTGATGACCAACTTATTACTGTTAAAAATGTTCCTTGGAAATAGGTCGTTCATATTTGGTACCTAGATTTGCTGATGACTTCAACCGTTTCCAGAAAACGACGCGCTATCAACTCATTCACATACTAGAATTTGCTGCGGATACCATAGTTAAAGCATTTATACATGTGCAACAATCTCCATGGCTGTAGAGGTTTTGCTTTTAACACATTCATGAGTTTTAAAAACTTCATTGTCAGTGGAACCTCACAGCACTAACCATGCTGATTTGAAGTCTTAGCATCGAGTAGTTACTTAGATTGTTAAGCATATGCACAAAAGTATCTATTGCATGCACAGTGAACTGGTCAAACCGTAGCGGCAGCTGTGTGAGAGTTTATAGAAGAAACAATCAGCATAAACTTGCCACGGAGGAAGTTGATAGCCATGAACCCATTGTGTACTAGTTGCCGTGACGACTATATGCTTGATGAGTGTGTATAGAACCATTTCTCACTTTTCACAGCAGTTAACTTAATCAATATGACGGAGAAGTAAATATTTACACCGTTTCATCAGCCTCGTGTATCGTGCCATCATTTTCATACTCTTTCGACTCTGACATCGACTTGGATGCTTGTTGGTGGTTCAATAAAACACTGATAGTCGCAAAATCCGTAGCATCGCACAGATCGATTGGACGCTCCCCGTCTGTTGTCTGAATTGTTGGATCCGCTCCGCGCTTCAGTAAATACCTATTGAAAAGATGAAAACCCATGATAATAGCTCATGAAGTTTAACAATCCCTGTTGTATGAAAAGCACTGGTTTCATCTCGAAATTAAAAGCTTCCGTTCAATGAGCCAGCTCCAGCTTGTGTCACACACATTAAGGCAAGATGCTTCTAAGACCTTTCTATTAGTAATGCCAATGAACTCTGAAAATTGCCATGCTGAGGCATTTTAAAGTTATATACACGTATCAGCTCTAGAAACTACCTACGTCTACGGCCATTCTGTTCCGATGGCTACCAGATATCTATGTATATTTATGTCGGCAATGCTATTCATCAACAAAATGATGCTTATCATTACATGCCAAAAAAACAGGAAAAAATATGAAAATACAGAAATCAAGATTTATTGAGTGAGTTGAACAGACGTGCCTTAAAAGTTGCTAATCTAATAGTATTACAGAGGAGTTGGGACAGTGAATTGAGGGTTTTAGTAATAGAAAGTTTATAAACTAAAACTTAAAATATAACGCAGAACGTGCAAGCAGACGGCGAAGCTTACAACAAACTCTAACATAACTAGCCACGCTTGTCTTTGACTAAGGCCATGATGGTTTTGCAAGGTTCAAGGTAACATGACTATAATTCAATAAGCAGATTGCGCCTGCCACATAATCATACACTTCAGACTACTAAAACATCTTAAATTACGGTTGAACAAAGAGGCTATCAGCTCGGATAGGCTTGTCAGGTATACTTATGGCATACAGCTGATAAGGATTTGTCAAATTACAATTACTTACGATAAATGTATTTGTCAAGGAATACGTTTCCTATAGTCTACATTTGCTGAGTTCTACACAGCGTGCTTGAAAGAAGGTCAAAAACCTCTGCATAGGAACTCAAATAAACCAAATTAAACTACCTGCTAAAAGAGCTAGCTCAAAAACCGATGGACGGTTTAGTTTGGTCATCATTTTCAAGGGAGAAATAATAATAGAACAATCTATTTTTCTTGTGTATACATATATAGAATATGTATATATTATATACTATATATAGTATTTACACTATATATTATATATAGTATATATATTATATATAGTATATATATTATATATAGTATATACATTGTATATATTTTGATATATATATAGTATATATACTATATATATAGTATACATAATATATAGTATATACATTGTATATATTATATGATATATATAGTATATAAATATATTATACATAATAAATATAAACTAGTATATATATTATATATACTATAGTATACTGTATGTAGTTTACACTGTAAAGTAAAGTGCTCAATAATTGAGTCCATTAGAGCTGTGTATGAAGTTTATTAAAAACTACAGGTTAAAATCATTACTACTAATAGTTTCATGCAATCGCGTTGCAATCTTCAGGTAGAGCTGTATGTATATACTATAGTATATATATAGTATATACATACAGTATATATATAGTATATACACTGTATGTATATACTATATATAATTTTTATCTACTCTAAATACAGAATGTATTGAATATTTAACTTGGAGGTTTGTAGAAATAGTGTTACAGTATGCCTTCCTGCTCGTACTATAATTTGATATAACATCATTGAAAAGCCATTTTATGAGCTCAAACTAGCCTTGACTAAGCAATATTGGCTTTATGATAATGAGTACATTTCAAACAAGTTTGCAAACCCATTTAAAGTACTCAACAGAAAGACGTAGTTTGGAGTCTTCTCATAAAAATATCAGCTTTTTGTGTACTAATTGTGGCAACTACTACATGCTCGTTGAGTGCCTGTAGAACTAGTTGTAGTGACTACTACATGCTCGTTGAGTGCCTGTAGAACTAGTTGTAGTGACTACTATATGCTCGTTGAGTGCCTGTAGAACTAGTTGTAGTGGCGACTATATGCTCATTGAGTGCCTGTAGAACTAGTTGTAGTGACTACTATATGCTCGTTGAGTGCCTGTAGAACTAGTTGTAGCGACTACTATATGCTCGTTGAGTGCCTGTAGAACTAGTTGTAGTGACTACTATATACTCGTTGAGTGCCTGTAGAACTAGTTGTAGCGACTACTATATGCTCGTTGAGTGCCTGTAGAACTAGTTGTAGTGACTACTATATGCTTGTTGAGTGCCTGTAGAACTAGTTGTAGTGACTACTATATGCTCGTTGAGTGCCTGTAGAACTAGTTGTAGTGACTACTATATGCTTGTTGAGTGCCTGTAGAACTAGTTGTAGTGACTACTATATGCTTGTTGAGTGCCTGTAGAACTAGTTGTGGCGACTACTATATGCTCGTTGAGTGCCTGTAGAACTAGTTGTAGTGACTACTATATGCTTGTTGAGTGCCTGTAGAACTAGTTGTAGTGACTACTATATGCTCGTTGAGTGCCTGTAGAACTAGTTGTAGCGACTACTATATACTCGTTGAGTGCCTGTAGAACTAGTTGTAGTGACTACTATATGCTCTTTGAGTGCCTGTAGAACTAGTTGTAGCAACTACTATATGCTCGTTGAGTGCCTGTAGAACTAGTTGTGGCGACTACTATATGCTCATTGAGTGCCTGTAGAACTAGTTGTAGCGACTACTATATGCTCGTTGAGTGCCTGTAGAACTAGTTGTGGCGACTGCTATATGCTCGTTGAGTGCCTGTAGAACTAGTTGTGGCGACTACTATATGCTCGTTGAGTGCCTGTAGAACTAGTTGTGGCGACTACTATATACTACTTTTTAGGAATTTCTTTCATCAGTAGTTGACTTTTGATTCAGAGGGAATTACTTTGACAAAGATATATCTTTAACAAAAAAATCAGACACATCTTTCTAAAAAAAGATACGCAATGCTAGATCTCCTAATCTTAAACATTATATCTATAATAATTTATTTTAAGCCAGTAATAACTAATTGTTTTAAACCTCAGGCAAAGATGGATAACAAATTAACAATTGTTCTTGTTGACAGGCCGATGAAGTGGCCTTACCAAGACGGAAAGAAGACCAATAAAAACACAGAACAATATTACGTTTGAATCACTAGCATCCGACAGAGCTTATCTTGAGATTAGTTCTGTTGCGTCACTTGATACACAGGCTAACGCAATTTTTTATTCATTTTATAAATGACTGAGTATAAACGTATAAGAAACTTATTTAAGTATTTATTACCTCTGGTGACGTTGAGGGATGCCACAGCTGAAATGCTGCCTGTGCAGCTTCATTTAGGCTAATCATTTGTACTAGGTTATAATTCCAGCAATAATACTAACACAAAGTCTTAAACAAAAGTCAATTGCAATTAAAATAGTTTAATTCTGTTATCTTGTTTCTGATGCTGTCTAAGCAAGACAGTTAGTAATACAAACAGGTTGTGCTGTTTACCGTATTGCACTTGTGCTGGTGTACATCTATCATAATAGAGTCATAACTGTTTGTGGAATAGCATATAGTTATATTACAATTATTTTATATATTATATTTATGAACTCTTTTCATCCAAAAAATTTAACAGGTTAAAAAGTTAATAGGTTATTTAAATGTTTACCGGGCAATGTCAGCGTTTCCCTCACAACAGGCAGCGTGCAGAGGAGTCCAGCTATCCTCGTCCTGCATGTTCACTTTAGCCCCGTACTTTAAGATAATTCGCACAGCAGAGAAGCTGTTATCGAGCACGGCTTGGTGGAGGGCTGTCAGCCCTGAGGAATGAGAGTAGAGGCAACACATTTCTCAGTATACCACTTGTTGAGCAAAATGCAAACTTCTATATTGATAACGCCAAATTTGTCATTGTGTTTGTCTGTTAGTCTACGTAAACAATGCTTTTCCACGGTTTTGAACCGATTTTGGCTAAACTTCACACGCATATGATTCATGCATTCCTCCTGGTCCCAAAACTATTTTGTCTGATAACTTCATCTGGTTAATGAGAACTAGCCTTTTAAACACCCACCTCCAAAACATTTCATTGATAATAAAAGAATGCCTGGGCATCACTAGACTTAACGCTAGTTATATGTAAAACAGTGGTTTTACATATAAAAGCTAGTTATATGTAAAACCACTGAAAAAATATGGTGTTGCACCGAATTTTTTTCGGTGAAGCACCTTTCAAAATTCTTTAGTGTAGAAATGAGCTACAAGCTATATAATAACACATTTCAAAATTCTTTAGTGTAGAAATGAGCTACAAGCTATATAATAACACATTTCGTGCATGCTGATTTGCCCTTTACTGATAAAATGAGCAGTACGCATACAATGCTAGTAAACTATATATGTACATGTAGATTGTAGTCAAATGCTCTCACAGAATCTCAGTCTATAATGTGTGTCAACAACTGTATTTTTTAATAAGAGCCTTTTTATAAGATAACTTATATATAATATAAGGCATCAATGGTCTAATCTGTTTGTATGATATGCACACAGCGTATAAAATGCTATTATACATGATGAGTGAATTTACATACTCATTCCACTCTTTCAGTCATATTTAAGTTAGACACATTTTAAAATGCCCGCAGAAGCGCAAAAACTAAACGATGTAATATTGTATATAGAATAGGCGATGGTATCATAGCTGACAAAAACACATTTGTGTAATATTACAACATGGTTTGAGGTGATAGGAGAATTTTACCATCAGCCTTCCACGGACCATCATTGCGACTGGACAATATACATGCATCTTGTCGTCCATTGACAACCCAGGTACACAGCATATAGACAACCCAGGTACACATATCATATAGTTTAAATAGATGCAATATTACATTAAATAAATATTAAAATCAGTATATTAAAATTAGATAAATGCAAGATCATTGTCGAGATCTACAGAAGCAACAATCACAAATTTCACCTCTAGAGTTGATAGCATTGATATCAACTTGAAGACTGGCTCTGCGGAGCATGTGGTTCAGTTGTTCCGTGTCATTTTCTTCTACCACGTCTTGGAATACAAGTTCATCTGGAAATCTCACTCTTCGCTTTCCAGGATTCTGCTTTTTAAAAACACTTGCCCGCCGACTCATTGTTGTGATGTTAACCTTCTGAGAGTCTATGGAGTCATGAAAAGTTATGATCTCGCATGAATTTAATCGAGGCAGCTGGAATATTTGTTAATGATTGGTCGGCGCTACAGACTGTACAGTCAACTATTTATCGATAACATTAATGATTATCTATTTATAGCATATTCAACTGTAGCTTTATTGTAAACCAGCCAATCGCACAACGGAAGATAACTTACCCAGTCAAATGGCCAAACGATGACCATATTAGAAGCAGCAAAGAAAGAACATTAAAACAAAACCCGGCTCACTGCGATTATGAGTGAATAACTTGTACTAACTCTGGGCAAATTGCAAACGTTTAAAAACTATTAAAAACATCACACAGTGAATTTGTACATTTCACCAGAACAGTTGATCATATAAATTACCTAGAAGCATACTCACATTTGTTTTGGTAACAAATATATCAATACTTACATTGGATAAGCTGCTGTCTCTCAATCACCCTTGCGGAGTGTAAGCCAAGTGAGAAATGACGATGTATCATTAACCTTTCCAGCTTGCGTGCTGATTATGTCCTTTACATTTACAGAGTGGTATCATGCATGTTTATTGCCTTGAAATCTTATCACAATACAAAACACGTCTCGTAATACTTACACGCCAGCAGACAATATTCAAACGACTGTATGGACAAGTGTACAATAGAGCCATAAAATTCTCGCCATATTCCATGCGCCTTTCAAAACATTAATTAGAACTCATAAAATGACATAAGCAGATGAGGGTGTTTTTTAATCTATGATTGGCCCAAGACAAGAGCAGCATGAACTCATTCATTTACCTTGACAAGTGCTTGTCAACTTGGCAGAAGTGAGATGACAGATTCAACAGCTTACTATAGATACTACACAATGCCTGGGCTCAATAATCAGCGAAGAAAACTCGAGAGACACTTTTCATTGTGCAATAAATCTCTCATTCAATATGTTATGTGGCACAATATTGCCTTCCAATCAACACTGAGCACTCATTTGTACAATAATATATAAAACATCAACTCTTGGAACATATTTATTGAGTTTATGCCATATATAGGCTGTGTATAAACCTTGAAGTTAGATGATCATATTGAAATAAATAACATGAAAAGGAGGAATTTTCAGAAGCAACACTTTTCACTTTGCCTCAATAAAACAATATATGACAAAAATATTCTCACTTATGTGACGTTTCAAAAATGTGCAAGAGTTATTCCCTCAATTAAGACGAGCTGACAACACATAAATATGTTGCACACGTGTAGCGCATTGCACAACAGCATTACAGGTTTGATGGTATGCCAAAGCATGGCAACGAACTTCTGCCTAAATGTCTTAAAGTTACCATAAAAATGTTCTGCTTTGACCTTTTTAGCTTTGAACCACAAAATATTGAGCAACATAATCTAACATACTAATAATGTATTGTTCTGTTCGCACACCGAGAACATATTATGCTGCCTTGCATTTGCTTACATTGCAGCTAGGTATTTTTCATCGTGAATAGTAAACCCTGTAATATAATGTTTTGCTGCGCCATAAAGAATAGGAGTTGTCAAACTTTAGCAGATAAACGCCACGGCCTGGGTAAACATGGCTTCCGCAGTAGACCTCCTCATGACTATCCCTTCGATATATCGGTATAATTTCGTCAATAGGGGGACCACGTGGTTTTGTATCCTCACCTCCACCCTTCTCCTTATCTGTGTGAAAAAGGACAGCAACTTTTTATAGACAGTTATCAAGATTTACAACATTTACTAAGTTACCAAATTGTCACCAAACACAAGTTCAAATTACATCTCAACAAATACAGATGTTTGTGGTAAACCACTACAAATCAGATTGAACTCAGCACTAAACCACAACTATAAAGCCTTTTTAGATTTTAAAGTATATCTATAAGCCTTTCTAGATGTAAACGACCTTCGAGTGTGATGCGACGGAGTGCAATGTCAGCTGGCATTGCAGACTACCGTGCATGGAATCAAGTCATCCTAACGAGTCTTTAATCAACAACCAGAGACAAAGATGGGCACTCATGGGAATCGTTAAATGCATTCAACATTCTCTTCCAAATAATAGCCTGAGTTTGATAAGACCTTGACACTAAAGCTGTTATGCCAACAATCATTAGATGTGTTGTCATTGTTTGAGACTAATCCCGAGGTTAGAATATTTCCATGTAGGCCAGACACAGCACCTTAAAAGTTGACTTGCAACAAAATTCACATTACAGCTATTTGGTATCAAAAGATTCACCATGTCTTAAGGTCCAAACACACTAGGCGATTTTATCGCGAGCGTCACGAGGGCAGAGATATCGCTGGCATGTGCATAAACACACTTGAGCGATTCACAAGCAAACGATATAATGGACACGCCCACAAACTGCCAATAAAATTCCGTATCATTAGTTTCTTCGGAGTTGTTAATAAATTCAGGTTAGTCAATATGGCACCGTCTAGGCGACACGTAAACAACTTACGCATTTGTTATTAAACCTATCTCACTTTCACAGATTGTACACTGCCTACACTACAAGTTTACATAATAAAAATGATTATTGTATTTTTAACTAATATTTTTCACTATTTTTATACATATTTTATTTTGTGGTGGTTTTTATACTTAATATATTAAATATTTACTGTTCTCCAGATGGTCAACCTGCGCAACGATTGACTCCAAATGTTGGTTGTCAACTCGGATTTTTTGTAACTTTTGTTTATTATGGTGCACAGGACTGGTAGTGCTATTATTAAATTTATGAACAACTCAGTGTTCGTTCTGAACAAGCTTCAATCGTAACAAAATAGCCAATTGTAGCTGCTGTACATTGGTGAACATCGATAAGAAATAATTACCCGCCATAAAATTGCATTCTGGTAAAAGCCAACCAATCGAAATGCATCTCGCTAGCGATAAAGTTGTGTAGAGAAAGTCTAGCGTTATCGCTCTGCATGAGCATGCTGAGTGAATTCTAGCGCAGATTAGCGCCACGCGGCGCGATATCGCTCTCAATATCGCCTAGTGCGTTTTCACCTTTAGGGCCTACTCAGCTGTGTTGTAGGTGCAAAATACGTGGAAGTGTGATTACAAGCTCTTAAAAGCTCAAAAACTAACATATAATCGCAGCCATCACGAAAACGCCAAAGGTTGGAATTCCTTTATTTCGAAGACGTACTCAACTTGGTTATTGTTTTGACAATTGATGTTATCACGTGAAATGAAAGGCCAATAAGAGGCTCAATATAAAACTTCTCGTAGCACTAGTTTATGACAAACACTTCGGGTTCTATCGGAAAGCCCGTATCAAATATAGATGCTCGTTATTTTAAAGTTTTGTTTCAGCTTGGTCTAATCATCTAGTCGTAATCTGATCATGTGACCCATACTTCCCACCAAATGGCGCGAACAATTTCTGCAGTATTTTTCGACTATCACAGGTGACCAACAGGCTCGTCATGTTTGGCAGAGGATGATATGCACTCCTTCGAGCCAATGTTAAAAAATTAAACAGATTTTTACGGTAGGTTTTGAGATATCGGTGCCCAAAGTGACAGCATTACAATGATGATGAAATAGAGGCGTAAGGACAATAGACATGGTTTTATTGAATGCGTGAAATATATTTGTGAAATATTTTGATGAATGAGGTTGCATGAAAGTGTAAATAGAAGCCATCTTGTACAACTACGTCCCATTTGAGTGGTTTTGGAAAGGGATTCCAACCAACGGCGTTTTCGTGATGGCTGCGATTAACTGTTCGTTTTTGAGCTTTTAAGAGCTTGTAATCACATTTCCACATATTTTAAACCTACAACACAGCAGAGTAAAACATGGTGAACCTCTTGATACCAAATAACTGTAATGTGAATTTTGTTGCAAATCAACGTTTAAGGTATCTTCATCCATGTGTCATAACTTAATAGAAATAAAGTGGTAAATGCGTAGGGCTGCGGGGTAAAGATGTGGGTATTACTAACCGGCCCAAGGCAGCGCTGTCTTAAGATGAAGCACTGAAAAAGACTGAGAAATATGAGGAAGACCTTGGACTGAACATCAACCAGAAACATGATAGAGGCTGCTACTTAAGAAACAACGTAGGAAATGTACCACTGAATCCTAACGTAATTAGCAAATTACTAGATGAATGGTTTTCTTGACACACTTATGTGTATGTTTGCATTTAGAGTTGTCTGAACACGCCAAGACAGCTGCCAGAACAACCATTAGTAAAACAAAATTTTCCAACAATTTTTAACTTCCGATGAAAATTACTGAATAGAAAGTGCAATATATGTAGAACATTAATAAATAATTTAAATTCTGTATAATTATCCAGATGTTATAAATCAAAAACACCGTCCATTGCGCATATATACATATAGCATATGATGACACGTGCACACTGTCTCCATGACGAATTCCGATTTAGAAAAAAGATATGATTTGAGACTCACTATTGTGACAGCTAGCAGCTCACTATCACACTACTGTTGGGACAGATAGTCATTGTGCTAGGAGATAATATAAGTACAGTGGAACCTCGGTTCTCAAACGCTTCGGCTCTCGACCAATTTGAGATTTGTTCGTCTCGGCTCTCGACCAAACTGGAGCATGCGCATTAAAATTAAACGTTCGGAACAGCTCCGGAAACAGCATGGAAACATTCGTTAACAAAGGGAGAAGCAAGTTACGTTTCATGAATTCTTTACAAAAAGAAAGGAACCATCTGGGACGACGTCCCTCTACCGAATAGGATTCTCCTTCAAATATGTGAAGTAAACGTGCCATTGCTGTTTATATTTTTTTTCACACGATTTTTGATGTAACTGATCTGTTGCATTCTTTGCTGTTTCATTATCAATTTTTGGTGCTGTAATCTTAACCTAGAATGCTATCGATGTTTTAGGAGCAAAGCATACGAAATGTTTACTTTTTGTTTTCTGTTTTCAACATCATAGATAGAAAATCTTTTATTAAAAATAAACACGATCTATATCTACCAGTTTTTATTTATAGTATGTAGTATACAGTACAGTTTATGGTGTAAAATGTTTAAAAAATACTTTACCGAAGTTGTTTTCTCGACTTGGAACTGTTTAAAATTTACATACATTAATTCTAATGGGAATAATTGTTTTGGATCTCGAACAACTCGGTTTTCGAACAACCTTCTGGATTGGATTATTCTCGAGAACCGAGGTTCCACTGTAATAAGTTTCTTGCTGCAAGTCAAAGTTGAACGCAACACTTACACAGTAGACTGACAAGTAATCAACTGCACTCAGATTGTACTAAGACATGCCAGAGAAAGTTTGTGGGCCCGCCTAGCCAATGCTCTTGGGATCCCTGCTATGGTCCATCAACTGCATGTAGCTTTACTAGGACTTTAGATGATACCTATATCTGTGTGCAATGCAGAATGGCTTCAAACGTGTTTCTTACACTTGACTCTTTCATTACTGAAAGCGTTTATAGCGGCTCGGGTGAACGGTTCTTTCTATCGGTAAGCCTTTTCAAAAACATTTGTCAAAGATCACAGCGTTAACTGATCCACCACAAATGTTGCCACAATAAATTTAGGATATCGGGTTATCATTTCGCCAGAACAAAATGAAGCAGTTAGTTTCTTTTATACTTAAAATTCACAAAAAAATCTCGTGGTCTCCAAATTTTGATTTCCCATCATGGATGGATGAAAACAATTGTAAACAGCGATCCAAACGTGTTTCTGCTGCTCATGCTAGTAAAATTCTACAAGATTAAGCCTCAGATATTTCTGATAACCTACTACGTTTCTATGTTTCCATGTTTCTACTTTTATACATTTCTACGTTTCAGATAGTGATATTTCTGGTAACTATGCTTCTATATTTCGGATAGTGATATTTCTGATAACTGTTTTTATGTTTCGGATAGTGATATTTGGTTAGAAATGATGGTCTGCCTTTTGATCAAACCGCAAAAATCATGGAATTTTTCTTTTACAACCAGTTTTATTAAACTAGCGAAAATATTAAACATGGTATCTGTACTTCAAATGCGTAGACAGTTGTGCAGAACTTTCTGCTGATTTCAAGAACTTTATATGGAAGTTCTTGGATGGACAAAAACTTTAGCTGCTAAAACAAAAATACTGAGTGTACATCCGCCAAGAAATATTTCTGTCAGAACAAGCGGAACAATTCCATTGCGAAAGAATTTAAATATTTAGCACATGGATGCAGGGCAGACGCATGGCACGAGTTATGCAGATGCGGGTAGTATGAGACATGCAGACAAATGAAATATGCAGGTGGCGTGAGACACACCCGTGTATAATATGAGATGCGCAAGTCAAGAACATGAGACACACATGGTATGAGACACAGATATGGTATGAGACACAGATATGATGCACAAAGATGAACGATACGAGATATACGCAAGCGATATGAAATACTAGGCCAGTTGCTAGCTCCCAGAAAAGACAAGTTACACGGTGTTTAACCCTTGTATGCTGCAGTCCAGACACATCTAGTGACTGACAAGTCACATTAATCAGGCCAGGAAAGGTCTTGTTATTTTATGAAATATCACAACCAGCTTGTATCAAGCGCAAAGAAATATGACTTATCTCAATAGCTAAAGGTTTCGCATGGAACAGAACAAGACTAACCATCAGAATTAGGTTCTTCCTCATCTTCTGAGCTATCAGAGACGTGTAGATGTATGCCATCCTCTGGAGAGTTATTCCATTCAAAATATGTACCAAATGCAATATCGTAATGATCAGTGGCAAACTCCCAGAATAGGCAATTACCATTCTCATGTGTAGGCACTCGTATCTGCAATAACACAAAGACACTGTTAATATTACGATAGTACAGAAAGTATATCCTAGACTTGTATAATTTATACAATCCAAGCTTCGTTTATGATCACCTCTTCGTACCAAAGTTTCATTACCCATCTTTAAATTCAAGCAAAAAAATTTTCATGGCATACAAACTGATTTCCAATATAATTACGATGTTTAGAACATTTTGCAACAGCTCTGTAAGAAACAGTAAAAAATGAGGCCGAAATAAAGAAAAAACAGAAAGACATAAGAATGAAGAGAAATTAGACCAGTTGAACTATACATGTATCTAATATAAGTTAAAGGAAGGTACATTTGCTATTTTATCACTCATTCTAGCAACAAACTTACGTCTTACCTACAGTTACATTTTCGTCTCTCCGGTAAAGTCACAATAAAAAACCTGTTTTAACTGACTACCACTTCATTAATGTAGTTTTTACATACAACATAAATGTTTATATTTATTTGATGTAGTTTTGTATAATGCATTTGCTGAAATGTTATATATGTGTCGCGGTCACAGAAACCATGGGTAAGTCGCAAATCACGAAGTTGAGTTATCTGACTTAGAAGTTGCACCAACTGAATTTATAATATTGGTAACGATTTTCGTAATACGTGCATCTACACCAATCAAGGAGTGATCTTTCTGAATTTGAAGTCAGTTTAGCCAATAGAAGTCTTTACCCTCGGAAAAAAAAACCCTTAAAACAGTTGCTATGCTAAACTGAAAAATGGCTTCCGATAAATATAATCTTTTCTTTTTTGTCGATTTTAAAGATAACTCTGACATTTTGGACACTTATGAGTACTTTGGTATTCCAACTTATGTTAAAAGCAGTGAAAGCAAAGGGAATTATGATGATATTTTCCTAACGATTCTTACAAGATTATTACAATATTCAATTATAAGAATAATTATTCGATTTTATAAGACTATTATCAGATTTAACTATGAGAATAATTATTCGAATTTCCAAGATCGAAGTATATAGTGACCGATGGTTTGCAATATGTTACTGTTATTTTTATAAAAATTTTGTTGATGATTTAGCTGTGCCCGATATCGCGATACTGCCAAGCCGTTTTTAATATCTGCAAATTTAAGTAATACATTTTTTTTATAGATATACAGCTATTTCTATGACAACCAGCTAAAATCTGTTAAGATTTTTAAATTCAGCATAATTTTTTGGATATAAATACAGAAATTTAGATAAATATAACAACTTCTTGATATTGGTTGCTATAACGTTTTGAAATGTAAACAAAATTGTGCATTGGTTTTCGTTTCTCAAACTTTAACACCAGTTTTTTCAGAACTATGTTTTCGCACAAATGGTAAACGTGCATTCAGTTTATTGACCATAAAATCTGCTGTAATTAAGCTAGAATCAAAACTTTTTTTGCAAAATAATTGAGAATTTTCTCCTTTTGCTAATGTAGATAACTACAAATCTTACAATCCCGGCTTATCCATGGTTTCTGTGATCATGACCCATATATTTACTTGATTATTTATTGCTGTTTATGGTGCGCTGAAATGATTTAAACAAAGCATTATGCATTCTAGCGAGGATATTTACTCCAACATATGATGGGTCTCAATACAGGAAGTAAATGGCTAAACTTGCCATGTAGAGGTTTGAGTGTGTATCGAAAAACTTACTAACAGGAAGAGAAACAGCATTGCAAAACTCACGGGTGCTACACGGAACTCTTCGGGGAGTGCTAATAGATTTCTGATTGAGACACCGATTAAAAAAGCTTTGATGGTGAGAGCCTTCATTAACTTTTAGGAATAACAGCTATTTTTATCGCAAAGTACTGCGAGTTGACGCAGATGAGCTTGTTTACTGTTGCAATGAAGTAGTGTGTTGTTTCTAGTATTTATGCGAGAGTCATTCTGTAAAATCTCTATTTGAACGCCACTTCTCATAGAAGGCCATCATAGTAAATGGGTTGAAACATACAGTGCCGGCCTTTAATTGAATGCCACTCCTGTTTGACCGCCACTTTGCCATTCTTTGATCTTTACGAACCCGTAATAGAAAGTGATCCAGTAGAAGTGTCAACAAACTGGTAATAATATTGACTCTGTTACATTATTAACGATTAATTCTTTTGTCATTGTTGTAGTGGCTGTCTTGGTTTTAGTGACGGTGCACCTGAGAAGATCAATCGTAACAATCATCCGAACTAAACGCTGATACGAAGTCACCAAGGTCCAAATCCAATCTATTGTCTTGAGATTCGTTTGTAATGTGGTTCACAATCCGTCCTGAAGACTTTAAAGCCCTTGCACGGTGAGAATAGTCTTCAGGAACAGCGTATGATGTTATAGCAGCCATTGTTATAGCGTATCAAAATCTATTTTCTAACTCCAAAGCTCCATGGTTTTTTGTTTAAAACTTTGAAAACAACGCCATTGAAATAATAAATACCTATACGTTATAGTCAAAGTAGTACTCTGTTTGTACTTTTGTATTACCCCTGTTTAACTCAGTCTGATACTTTAATGTGTATGAAAAATGGTTTAGGAAAAACTCTGAGGCCGACAGCAATAATGTCACTCAGCCCAAAGGAAAGTGCAAAATATAGGTGACATTAGCATCGCTTCGCAAAAGGGTTAAATTTATCTTAATTAAAATTCTGACGAACTAGTCGAAAAATACAGTGCCACCCTCTATTAGACTGTCACTTGTAATAAAATGCAACTATTAATAAAGGAAAGTTTGAAAAATACAGCGACATGGCATTCAAACAGAGGTTTTACGGTATATGCCTTGCGACATAATTAACAACTCGCAGCCACAAGCGGTTTGCCTTTTCTAGCGCAAGAGCAAAGAGTGTTCCAGAAGATTTTCTCTAATGGCACACTCAGCGATAACCACTAGCTATAAAGCTGGCTTGTCCTTTGGTTCTGCGTAATACTGATAATTGTAAAAGGAATGCTATCAAGAAATATAACTACTAACATAAAACAAACATAGCTCCATCAGTGTCCTAGCCCAAATAGGTCCAATATCTTCTTTATTCATACATCTATGCAATACAGCCTAAGTGGAGGGTGCCAAAACAGAGACAATAGCAAGCAAATGTCGGATAGGAGCTTTCACAAGTGTCAGATAGAAGCTGTCACAAGTGTCAGATAATAGCTGTCACAAGTGTCAGATAGGAGTCGTCACAAGTGTCAGATAGGAGCCGTCACAAGTGTCAGACATGAACTGTCAAAAGTGGCAAGTAGGAGCTGTCACAAGTGTCAGATAGGAGCTGTCACAAGTGTCAGATAGGAGCTGTCACAAGTGTCAGATAGGAGCCGTCACAAGTGTCAGATAGGAACTGTAACAAGTGTTAGATAGGAGCTGTCAACTGAGCAGTTTGCTTAATTGCAAATAGTAAGAAGAATACATGTAATGTTAATTCTAAGAACAAACTAGGCAACATCCATTATACAGTAGTACACTGCTATTGCAGGAGCAACCATGCTGTAAATAGCACAATACGAATATATACCATATCAAAGTTCTACTGCAACTACATGGGCAACTGAAACATAATCCACACTTTAGGCAATGAAAAGAGACAATCCCACAAAATATGATTCAACTCGTGAGAATATGAGGAGCACGTGTGATTTCATGTTACAGAATATGAGGAACATGTGTAATTTCATGTTACAGAATATGAGGAGCATGTGAGATTTCATGTTACAGAATATGAGGAGCATACGTGATTTCATGTTACAGAATATGGGAGCATGTGTGATTTCTTGTTACAGAATATGGGAGCATGTGTGATTTCATGTTACAGAATATGAGGAGCATGCGTGATTTCACGCTACAGAATATGAGGAGCATGTGTGATTTCACGTCACGTATATGACTAGCATGTGTGATTTCATGTTACAGAATATGGGGAGCACACCTGATACTCACCGTTACGGTTTCCCCTGAGCCAACTTTAATTATACAATCTGTATGATTCTCCATCTTGGATTCTTTCTTTATGGCGTTCTTGAAGGATGCGATATCCTTCTGTGTCCACATATTGGCCTCTTGAAGAGTTACTTCTACAAGACATCAATGAATTTGTAAAAGCAAAAATAATTGATTAGAGCCATTAGCTACCACTCCAGCTATTCATGCAAGGCACCTATGTCCAATTTACCAATATATGTTTAATATGTTTAACCAACCACAGCATAGAGTATGTAATAACACTCATCTAATGGTAGTGACCACTATGGAGCACAGAGTATGTAATAACACTCATCTAATGGTAGTGACTACTATGGAGCACAGAGTAAATATTACCACTCATCTAATGGTAGTGACTACTATGGAGCACAGAGTATGTAATAACACTTATCTAATGGTAGTGACTACTATGGAGCACAGAGTATGTAATAACACTCATCTAATGGTAGTGACTACTATGGAGCACAGAGTATGTAATAACACTCATCTAATGGTAGTGACTACTATGGAGCACTGAGTATTTAATAACACTCATCTAATGGTAGTGACCACTATGGAGCACAGAGTATGTAATAACACTTATCTAATGGTAGTGACTACTATGGAGCACAGAGTATGTATTAACACTCATCTAATGGTAGTGACCACTATGGAGCACAGAGTATGTATTAACACTCATCTAATGGTAGTTACTACTATGGAGCACAGAGTATTTAATAACACTCATCTAATGGTAGTGACTACTATGGAGCACAGAGTATGTAATAACACTTATCTAATGGTAGTGACTACTATGGAGCACAGAGTATGCAATAATACTCATCTAATGGTAGTGACTACTATGGAGCATAGAGTATGTAATAACACTCATCTAATGGTAGTGACTACTATGGAGCACTGAGTATTTAATAACACTCATCTAATGGTAGTGACCACTATGGAGCACAGAGTATGAAATAACACTTATCTAATGGTAGTGACTACTATGGAGCACAGAGTATGTATTAGCACTCATCTAATGGTAGTGACCACTATGGAGCACAGAGTATGTATTAACACTCATCTAATGGTAGTGACTACTATGGAGCACAGAGTATGTAATAACACTTATCTAATGGTAGTGACTACTATGGAGCACAGAGTATGTATTAACACTCATCTAATGGTAGTGACTACTATGGAGCACAGAGTATGTAATAACACTTATCTAATGGTAGTGACTACTATGGAGCACAGAGTATGTATTAATACTCATCTAATGGTAGTGACCACTATGGAGCACAGAGTATGTAATAACACTCATCTAATGGTAGTGACTACTATGGAGCACAGAGTATGTATTAACACTCATCTAATGGTAGTGACCACTATGGAGCACAGAGTATGTAATAACACTCATCTAATGGTAGTGACTACTATGGAGCGCAGAGTATGTATTAACACTCATCTAATGGTAGTGACCACTATGGAGCGCAGAGTATGTATTAACACTCATCTAATGGTAGTGACTACTATGGAGCACAGAGTATGTAATAACACTCATCTAATGGTAGTGACCACTATGGAGCACAGAGTATGTAATAACACTTATCTAATGGTAGTGACTACTATGGAGCACAGAGTATGTAATAACACTCATCTAATGGTAGTGACTACTATGGAGCACAGAGTATGTAATAACACTCATCTAATGGTAGTGACTACTATGGAGCACAGAGTATGTATTAACACTCATCTAATGGTAGTGACTACTATGGAGTACAGAGTATGTAATAACACTCATCTAATGGTAGTGACCACTATGGAGCGCAGAGTATGTATTAACACTCATCAAATGGTAGTGACTACTATGGAGTACAGAGTATGTAATAACACTCATCTAATGGTAGTGACTACTATGGAGCACAGAGTATGTAATAACACTCATCTAATGGTAGTGACTACTATGGAGCACAGAGTATGTATTAACACTCATCTAATGGTAGTGACTACTATGGAGTACAGAGTATGTAATAACACTCATCTAATGGTAGTGACTACTATGGAGCACAGAGTATGTAATAACACTCATCTAATGGTAGTGACTACTATGGAGTACAGAGTATGTAATAACACTCATCTAATGGTAGTGACTACTATGGAGCACAGAGTATGTAATAACACTCATCTAATGGTAGTGACTACTATGGAGCACAGAGTATGTAATAACACTCATCTAATGGTAGTGACTACTATGGAGCACAGAGTATGTAATAACACTCATCTAATGGTAGTGACCACTATGGAGCACAGAGTATGTAATAACACTCATCTAATGGTAGTGACCACTATGGAGCACAGAGTATGTATTAACACTCATCTAATGGTAGTGACTACTATGGAGCACAGAGTATGTAATAACACTCATCTAATGGTAGTGACTACTATGGAGCACAGAGTATGTATTAACACTCATCTAATGGTAGTGACTACTATGGAGCACAGAGTATGTAATAACACTCATCTAATGGTAGTGACTACTATGGAGCACAGAGTATGTAATAACACTCATCTAATGGTAGTGACCACTATGGAGCACAGAGTATGTAATAACACTCATCTAATGGTAGTGACTACTATGGAGCACAGAGTATGTAATAACACTCATCTAATGGTAGTGACCACTATGGAGCACAGAGTATGTAATAACACTCATCTAATGGTAGTGACTACTATGGAGCACAGAGTATGTATTAACACTCATCTAATGGTAGTGACTACTATGGAGCACAGAGTATGTAATAACACTCATCTAATGGTAGTGACTACTATGGAGCACAGAGTATGTAATAACACTCATCTAATGGTAGTGACCACTATGGAGCACAGAGTATGTAATAACACTCATCTAATGGTAGTGACTACTATGGAGCACAGAGTATGTAATAACACTCATCTAATGGTAGTGACTACTATGGAGCACAGAGTATGTAATAACACTCATCTAATGGTAGTGACTACTATGGAGCACAGAGTATGTAATAACACTCATCTAATGGTAGTGACTACTATGGAGTACAGAGTATGTAATAACACTCATCTAATGGTAGTGACTACTATGGAGCACAGAGTATGTAATAACACTCATCTAATGGTAGTGACCACTATGGAGCGCAGAGTATGTATTAACACTCATCTAATGGTAGTGACCACTATGGAGCACAGAGTATGTAATAACACTTATCTAATGGTAGTGACCACTATGGAGCACAGAGTATGTAATAACACTCATCTAATGGTAGTGACCACTATGGAGCACAGAGTATGTATTAACACTCATCTAATGGTAGTGACCACTATGGAGCACAGAGTATGTAATAACACTCATCTAATGGTAGTGACCACTATGGAGCACAGAGTATGTAATAACACTTATCTAATGGTAGTGACCACTATGGAGCACAGAGTATGTAATAACACTTATCTAATGGTAGTGACCACTATGGAGCACAGAGTATGTAATAACACTCATCTAATGGTAGTGACTACTATGGAGCACAGAGTATGTATTAACACTCATCTAATGGTAGTGACTACTATGGAGCACAGAGTATGTATTAACACTCATCTAATGGTAGTGACCACTATGGAGTACAGAGTATGTAATAACACTCATCTAATGGTAGTGACCACTATGGAGCACAGAGTATGTATTAACACTCATCTAATGGTAGTGACCACTATGGAGCACAGAGTATGTAATAACACTCATCTAATGGTAGTGACCACTATGGAGCACAGAGTATGTAATAACACTTATCTAATGGTAGTGACCACTATGGAGCACAGAGTATGTATTAACACTCATCTAATGGTAGTGACCACTATGGAGCACAGAGTATGTATTAACACTTATCTAATGGTAGTGACTACTATGGAGCACAGAGTATGTATTAACACTCATCTAATGGTAGTGACTACTATGGAGCACAGAGTATGTATTAACACTCATCTAATGGTAGTGACTACTATGGAGCACAGAGTATGTATTAACACTTATCTAATGGTAGTGACCACTATGGAGCACAGAGTATGTAATAACACTCATCTAATGGTAGTGACTACTATGGAGCACAGAGTATGTAATAACACTCATCTAATGGTAGTGACTACTATGGAGCACAGAGTATGTAATAACACTCATCTAATGGTAGTGACTACTATGGAGCACAGAGTATGTATTAACACTTATCTAATGGTAGTGACCACTATGGAGCACAGAGTATGTAATAACACTCATCTAATGGTAGTGACTACTATGGAGCACAGAGTATGTAATAACACTCATCTAATGGTAGTGACTACTATGGAGCACAGAGTATGTATTAACACTCATCTAATGGTAGTGACTACTATGGAGCACAGAGTATGTATTAACACTCATCTAATGGTAGTGACCACTATGGAGTACAGAGTATGTAATAACACTCATCTAATGGTAGTGACCACTATGGAGCACAGAGTATGTAATAACACTCATCTAATGGTAGTGACCACTATGGAGCACAGAGTATGTAATAACACTTATCTAATGGTAGTGACCACTATGGAGCACAGAGTATGTAATAACACTTATCTAATGGTAGTGACTACTATGGAGCACAGAGTATGTAATAACACTCATCTAATGGTAGTGACCACTATGGAGCACAGAGTATGTAATAACACTCATCTAATGGTAGTGACCACTATGGAGCACAGAGTATGTATTAACACTCATCTAATGGTAGTGACTACTATGGAGCACAGAGTATGTAATAACACTCATCTAATGGTAGTGACTACTATGGAGCACAGAGTATGTATTAACACTCATCTAATGGTAGTGACCACTATGGAGCACAGAGTATGTATTAACACTCATCTAATGGTAGTGACTACTATGGAGCACAGAGTATGTAATAACACTCATCTAATGGTAGTGACCACTATGGAGCGCAGAGTATGTATTAACACTTATCTAATGGTAGTGACCACTATGGAGCACAGAGTATGTAATAACACTCATCTAATGGTAGTGACTACTATGGAGCACAGAGTATGTATTAACACTCATCTAATGGTAGTGACCACTATGGAGCACAGAGTATGTAATAACACTCATCTAATGGTAGTGACCACTATGGAGCACAGAGTATGTAATAACACTCATCTAATGGTAGTGACTACTATGGAGCACAGAGTATGTAATAACACTTATCTAATGGTAGTGACTACTATGGAGCACAGAGTATGTATTAACACTCATCTAATGGTAGTGACCACTATGGAGTACAGAGTATGTAATAACACTCATCTAATGGTAGTGACCACTATGGAGCACAGAGTATGTATTAACACTCATCTAATGGTAGTGACCACTATGGAGCACAGAGTATGTAATAACACTCATCTAATGGTAGTGACCACTATGGAGCACAGAGTATGTATTAACACTCATCTAATGGTAGTGACCACTATGGAGCACAGAGTATGTAATAACACTCATCTAATGGTAGTGACCACTATGGAGCACAGAGTATGTAATAACACTCATCTAATGGTAGTGACCACTATGGAGCACAGAGTATGTAATAACACTCATCTAATGGTAGTGACCACTATGGAGCACAGAGTATGTAATAACACTCATCTAATGGTAGTGACCACTATGGAGCACAGAGTATGTAATAACACTCATCTAATGGTAGTGACTACTATGGAGCACAGAGTATGTAATAACACTCATCTAATGGTAGTGACCACTATGGAGCACAGAGTATGTAATAACACTCATCTAATGGTAGTGACCACTATGGAGCACAGAGTATGTAATAACACTCATCTAATGGTAGTGACTACTATGGAGCACAGAGTATGTATTAACACTCATCTAATGGTAGTGACCACTATGGAGCGCAGAGTATGTATTAACACTTATCTAATGGTAGTGACCACTATGGAGCACAGAGTATGTAATAATACTCATCTAATGGTAGTGACCACTATGGAGCACAGAGTATGTAATAACACTCATCTAATGGTAGTGACTACTATGGAGCGCAGAGTATGTAATAACACTCATCTAATGGTAGTGACCACTATGGAGCACAGAGTATGTAATAACACTCATCTAATGGTAGTGACTACTATGGAGCACAGAGTATGTATTAACACTCATCTAATGGTAGTGACCACTATGGAGCACAGAGTATGTATTAACACTCATCTAATGGTAGTGACTACTATGGAGCACAGAGTATGTAATAACACTCATCTAATGGTAGTGACCACTATGGAGCACAGAGTATGTAATAACACTCATCTAATGGTAGTGACTACTATGGAGCGCAGAGTATGTAATAACACTCATCTAATGGTAGTGACCACTATGGAGCACAGAGTATGTAATAACACTTATCTAATGGTAGTGACCACTATGGAGCACAGAGTATGTAATAACACTCATCTAATGGTAGTGACTACTATGGAGCGCAGAGTATGTATTAACACTTATCTAATGGTAGTGACCACTATGGAGCACAGAGTATGTATTAACACTCATCTAATGGTAGTGACTACTATGGAGCACAGAGTATGTAATAACACTCATCTAATGGTAGTGACCACTATGGAGCACAGAGTATGTAATAACACTTATCTAATGGTAGTGACTACTATGGAGCACAGAGTATGTATTAACACTCATCTAATGGTAGTGACTACTATGGAGCACAGAGTATGTAATAACACTCATCTAATGGTAGTGACCACTATGGAGCACAGAGTATGTAATAACACTTATCTAATGGTAGTGACTACTATGGAGCGCAGAGTATGTATTAACACTTATCTAATGGTAGTGACCACTATGGAGCACAGAGTATGTATTAACACTCATCTAATGGTAGTGACTACTATGGAGCACAGAGTATGTAATAACACTCATCTAATGGTAGTGACCACTATGGAGCATAGAGTATGTAATAACACTCATCTAATGGTAGTGACTACTATGGAGCACAGAGTATGTATTAACACTCATCTAATGGTAGTGACTACTATGGAGCGCAGAGTATGTATTAACACTTATCTAATGGTAGTGACCACTATGGAGCACAGAGTATGTATTAACACTCATCTAATGGTAGTGACTACTATGGAGCACAGAGTATGTAATAACACTCATCTAATGGTAGTGACCACTATGGAGCACAGAGTATGTAATAACACTCATCTAATGGTAGTGACTACTATGGAGCACAGAGTATGTATTAACACTTATCTAATGGTAGTGACTACTATGGAGCACAGAGTATGTATTAACACTCATCTAATGGTAGTGACTACTATGGAGCACAGAGTATGTAATAACACTCATCTAATGGTAGTGACCACTATGGAGCACAGAGTATGTATTAACACTTATCTAATGGTAGTGACCACTATGGAGCACAGAGTATGTAATAACACTTATCTAATGGTAGTGACTACTATGGAGCACAGAGTATGTAATAACACTCATCTAATGGTAGTGACCACTATGGAGCACAGAGTATGTAATAACACTCATCTAATGGTAGTGACCACTATGGAGCACAGAGTATGTATTAACACTCATCTAATGGTAGTGACTACTATGGAGCACAGAGTATGTAATAACACTCATCTAATGGTAGTGACCACTATGGAGCACAGAGTATGTAATAACACTCATCTAATGGTAGTGACCACTATGGAGCACAGAGTATGTAATAACACTCATCTAATGGTAGTGACTACTATGGAGCACAGAGTATGTAATAACACTCATCTAATGGTAGTGACCACTATGGAGCACAGAGTATGTAATAACACTCATCTAATGGTAGTGACCACTATGGAGCACAGAGTATGTAATAACACTCATCTAATGGTAGTGACTACTATGGAGCACAGAGCATGTATTAACACTCATCTAATGGTAGTGACTACTATGGAGCACTGAGTATTTAATAACACTCATCTAATGGTAGTGACCACTATGGAGCACAGAGTATGTAATAACACTCATCTAATGGTAGTGACTACTATGGAGCACAGAGTATGTATTAACACTCATCTAATGGTAGTGACCACTATGGAGCACAGAGTATGTAATAACACTCATCTAATGGTAGTGACTACTATGGAGCGCAGAGTATGTAATAACACTCATCTAATGGTAGTGACTACTATGGAGTACAGAGTATGTAATAACACTCATCTAATGGTAGTGACTACTATGGAGCACAGAGTATGTATTAACACTCATCTAATGGTAGTGACCACTATGGAGCACAGAGTATGTAATAACACTCATCTAATGGTAGTGACTACTATGGAGCACAGAGTATGTAATAACACTCATCTAATGGTAGTGACTACTATGGAGCACAGAGTATGTAATAACACTCATCTAATGGTAGTGACTACTATGGAGCACAGAGTATGTATTAACACTCATCTAATGGTAGTGACCACTATGGAGCACAGAGTATGTAATAACACTCATCTAATGGTAGTGACTACTATGGAGCACAGAGTATGTATTAACACTCATCTAATGGTAGTGACTACTATGGAGCACAGAGTATGTATTAATACTCATCTAATGGTAGTGACTACTATGGAGCACAGAGTATGTATTAACACTCATCTAATGGTAGTGACCACTATGGAGCACAGAGTATGTAATAACACTCATCTAATGGTAGTGACTACTATGGAGCACTGAGTATCTAATAACACTCATCTAATGGTAGTGACCACTATGGAGCACAGAGTATGTAATAACACTCATCTAATGGTAGTGACTACTATGGAGCACAGAGTATGTATTAACACTCATCTAATGGTAGTGACCACTATGGAGCACAGAGTATGTAATAACACTCATCTAATGGTAGTGACTACTATGGAGCGCAGAGTATGTAATAACACTCATCTAATGGTAGTGACTACTATGGAGCACAGAGTATGTAATAACACTCATCTAATGGTAGTGACTACTATGGAGCACAGAGTATGTATTAACACTCATCTAATGGTAGTGACCACTATGGAGCACAGAGTATGTAATAACACTCATCTAATGGTAGTGACTACTATGGAGCACAGAGTATGTAATAACACTTATCTAATGGTAGTGACTACTATGGAGCACAGAGTATGTAATAACACTCATCTAATGGTAGTGACTACTATGGAGCACTGAGTATGTATTAACACTCATCTAATGGTAGTGACCACTATGGAGCACAGAGTATGTAATAACACTCATCTAATGGTAGTGACTACTATGGAGCGCAGAGTATGTAATAACACTCATCTAATGGTAGTGACTACTATGGAGCACAGAGTATGTAATAACACTTATCTAATGGTAGTGACTACTATGGAGCACAGAGTATGTAATAACACTCATCTAATGGTAGTGACTACTATGGAGTACAGAGTATGTATTAATACTCATCTAATGGTAGTGACTACTATGGAGTACAGAGTATGTAATAACACTCATCTAATGGTAGTGACTACTATGGAGCACAGAGTATGTATTAACACTCATCTAATGGTAGTGACCACTATGGAGCACAGAGTATGTAATAACACTCATCTAATGGTAGTGACTACTATGGAGCACAGAGTATGTAATAACACTCATCTAATGGTAGTGACTACTATGGAGCACAGAGTATGTAATAACACTCATCTAATGGTAGTGACCACTATGGAGCACAGAGTATGTAATAACACTCATCTAATGGTAGCGAGCACAGAGTATAGTTTATAATCAGTCATGGAAAATTGATGTGGAACGTATAAATAGGGTATTAACGGAATCTGCTTCAGCCATGCCAACTCGAGCAGAAGATTCACCTCACCGAGCCGGTAGCCTAACCACTAGACATTCAACTACAGAACTTATAGCTTATAACAGTGCTCAAAAAGTATTACCGGTGTCAGTCTTATTTCTCCAGTGAGCTTTTATTACTTGGTCTATTCATACACTTATAAAATGATTCTAGTGATGCGTTATGTAAAACAAGGGAAAGTAGGGGAAAGTTCATTGTTTAGTATCCAATGACTGACTCAACAATGCAAATGATGTAAACATCTTTGGTATTGTTGAGTCATATATTTATGTTTTGCTGCAAAAAATGTCTAATTTGAATGATAGCAAAGAGCTTGCTATGTGAGCATTTCTGGCTAACCAAAACTGGTTTTTACTGAGCTAAAATCAAAATCATTCCTGAAAATGAATAAAATTGCTTTAAATAAATTTAATTTTAAAATGCGGTCAGTCAGCCTTCAAAAGTGCAAGGAACTCGTTCTATCGCATGATGTCGGCTGCAATTCATTCATACAGCGAGAGCCCAACTATAACAGCACGAAGTAAACTTGAGCTATTTTTTGTAATAACCAACCATTCTGGGAAGGAGGGTCAGACGCTCCATTAATCTGCTCATTGTGTGTAGCACCAGGGTTGGTAAGAGCACTTGACGCACCAGAAGAACTAACAGACTGCTGCTGGAATTGAGGCCCTGGGGCAGCGGCAAAAGGCGCTGACGCCTGAGGTGTCACTCCCTGAAATACAAGCAGATTACGATCTTTATTAAAAGCCTAGGAATCAGTCCCACTCCACATAGTAATTGTACTAACACCAATATCTATGATTAAACAAGTGTTTTACTCTAGTCAACATGCAAATTAAACAGTTAAAGGATTTGAATTCCATGCAAAATCCCCTAGTGCTAGAACGGGGTAGCAATATTCAACAATCATTCAATTTAACCTTTATTCCAAAACTCCTCGCCTCTTAACAAATTATACAGCACATTAACCAGTCAAGTACTTTTGCAAAACTATCACTATGCAGTGCAGCACCAGCAACCAGAACACATCAAAGTCCATAGATACATACTCTATCAGTTTGACTGTAATATTCCAAGAGAGTAGCTGCGCACGAGCTGTGACTAGCCATAGATACTATTCTAGCCAGTGGCAACACACTCAATGACCAGTAGTACGATTCGAACGACCCGCGGCTGGTATATTACGATAGATAAGTGAGCGTTCTTCAAGCGTTACCCATCTCAAACTTCATGAGAGTATGTATACGAGTAAATGAGATCATCTGGAGATGGCAAAGAATGAAAAAAAAACAGAAAAATCAATTGTCTCGCACACAACCGACCATTGGATCTACTGAGAAGCAAAATGAACCACTTCAACTCCAGCCACAGAATCAATAGTTTCAAACCAGGCAAGTATTCTTGATACCAAACCGTATGACATGACATTGAATGAACGTATCGACAAAACGTATTTTGAGACATGACATTTAATCGAAGGTTGTGTCAAGGGAGTTCATTAAGCAAAGACTAGCTGGCAAATATCGCGCCACCTCGAGCAATTACTATTGACCACGTTGGTGTAATTGACCTAAACATTTCAAGAAACTCGTCTCTTCGTGTTTCAAAGTGTTTTGTTTAATGAGAAATGAATGTCGTTAGTTTAGCCACTTGTATTGCTTCTATCAGATAACAAGCTCCATTGGTTTTCTAAATGCTTTATTGAAAAAGCTCCCTAGCTTAGTAAAATTTCTTTAGTTATCAAATAATCAGAGCACACTGTATCACCTCTGGATCTACACTGTTTTTCAACGTCGACTGCTTTCACATTGCAAAAATCTGCAGGTCTAGATGAAAAAATCTTTTTTCTAAATTGGTTACCATTTTAATAAACTATTCCTTCTGTCGTTTGGATGGGTTAACTATGACTGATAGTATAGGATCTGACAATTCCAAAAACAGATCTTCTTTAGATGCTTGTGGATTGACGCTTCTATAGAACATGGCAATCTTTATGTAGCAGTATAAAAAAGCAAAGTCATCAATATTCAAATAAATTCTAGTATAAATGACAATGATAAACGCAAGGACAGTGTAAACACGATGGTTGATGAACATAAATTTGTCCATGTTTACGTGATAGTAACCATTAACATACAGGAGAACCCCTACATAAGAAAGACTCTACATAGGAAATTTTCAAGTTACGAAATATCTTTTGAAAGAAATTTTGCTTCAACTTACAAAAGACGTTTCTAGATATGAAAGGCCAAAAAGCCTTTTGCATTTTGTTAGTTTCGTATCTTGGCCCATTTGCTTGTCATAGGAATGAAATGACGTACAACGCACCTCACTAAGTTTCATTTGTTGAGGAAACTCAGTAAACTACATGTGTTTTGTTTTCATTCATTATATAATGTGGAGTTATCATATATCACGTACAGCATAACCCAACTTTTATTCCCGGCAATTCAAGTTCTGGGTTTCCTCTATGACAGTTTTTCAGATCGTACTAATGTAAATATTTCTACTTATGTTCTTAAAAACATTCCTTCTGAGCAAAACAATACTAAGAAAACAATATAGCACCCATCTCTTGTGACCTGCCATACTACCACATTTGGCGATCTCGTAGCCTAGTCAGCCACCGCCGAAGGCAAGCAAACAAACCATAAAACCTGTATTTGAATGCTACTTCTATTTGAGCGCAACTATGGGAGAAGGATTGAAAAATTGAGCGCCACCCTTCAATTGAACACCACTTCTATTTGAAAACCACTTCTATTTGAACGTCACTTCTATTTGAACGTCACTTCCATTTGAACGCCACTCCATTTGACCACCACTATTTGACTCTATTGATCTTTACGAAGCCATAATAGTACTCGATCAGTAGAAAAGTCTGCAATACAGTAGTAATAATGGCCCGATTACACCAATAACAATTAATGCGTTCGTTGTTTCTGTTCGCATCGAAGTAAGTTTTCCAATTCCAAATCTTTACAGTTGTTTCATTAAAACTGTAACATGTAACAAAATGAAAATAATTAATAACTGTATCAAGCTAATAGTAGTCTTTTTCAACACGTTTCTGATACTTTTATGTATGTGAAAATTTTTTTACATTTATGATGGAATCTTTGCTGCTACGCACTTTGAAGCTAAATCTTTGAGGCTATTTTGATTACACGTGATTTCTCTTTAGTTGTATAAGACGTGTGTGAGACGTGTATGAAAGTAAAACTTGCATCGCGTAAAAGTTTTTCCATGCTCAAACATTATTTGGAAGCTAATCTCGACTAGCTCAGCTAGGCAAAAGAGGAATTGAGGTCAGAAGACACTGTGGGAGGCATTGATCAGCCAGAAGAATATGAAATTGTTATAAACAGAGGCAACAATCAGAACACAACTGGCCGAGCAAGCGAAGCCAATAATTTTGTTTTAAAAATGTAAATTTTTGTTTTGAAATGCTAATTTTGGTCTCTGCATATATTATCAATATGGTTCATTTGTCACTTGTTCTTAAATATATATTTGTAGTATTTGATAGATTATTGTATAACTTATAAATTTGCAGATTTATAGCATATTATTTGAAAGAATCATTGTGGTGATCTGAACACGCATTACAATGATAGACACATGCAACTCCTCTTCTATTGCACATAAAACCCTGTTTTGGCTGCAAACTATAGCACACATATCAATGAGTGCAATGAGACTTTATACAACCTTGTTAAATATAGTTATAAATTGTTTTCAAATTTAAAATGAAATAAAAAAACTTGAAAACTCCAATAAATTGCAATGCAGACTATAAGATCATCGTAGGTTAATAGCAAGCAATATATATAAGCTGGTAGAGACATGTATCCACTTCCCCGTGCATATTTATTTAGAGATCTATGACAAGTTGTAAATAAGTTAGCAAATTCTTGTGTCCGAAAGGGTTTATGTGGCACCGCCCGAAAAAGAGTTCAAAATATAGGCGACACTTGATTCGCCCGTGAAGGAGTTAAACTTATCTTTTCAATATTCTGACGAGGTGTTTGAAAAATATGACACCACCCTTTATTTGAAAGTCACCTCTAATAAAGCACCACTCTAAAGGAAGGGTTTAAAAAATAGAGAGCCATGGCATTCAAATAAAGGTTTAATGGTATCTTGGGCAGTTTTTATTCATTATTTGGTTGTTCTTTTTTCTTTCCATGTGTTCTTTTTCTATTTCTCATGTAGTAATACAACTATAACATGTATTTGCTACATGTTCTAACCAGTGCATGTATCTATAATCGTCCAAATGTTATGATTGAGTTCTGTGGCGGCTTGGAGCCGATTTGGGCATTTACGTGATAAAAAGGGTTTCTACCTATTTTCCGTTGATGAAACAGCTTATAGAATGAGCAAACTTCGTAAGAATATGTTCCACTGTATATGTAATTTTGCTTTAATACAAAGCACTAACCGACCAGACAATGAGAGATGGCAACTTGAGCGAAATTTTCAAATAGCTTAGATATATAGACTAGATTTTGTCACTTTATAATTGAAACAATCAGTAGAATTACATTGTTAACATGTTACCAGAAAACTGTAACATGAATGCGAAAGTAAAATGCAACAATATATGAGGAGTTCGTTTCCAAAACCAGTTATTTCCATTTTTTGCACTTTTTGACTTTTTAATCTTAAACTATACTCTAATAATATGAGTACATTGATCAATGGATTGTTTGTTCCTAAACCAGTTATTTCTCATACATTGCACCCACTAAAATCTTTGTTTTGTTCCAAAACCAGATTCTTATTGGGTTTCATTCCAAAAGCAGTTATTTTTGTGCTTGCTTTTCAATTGGTTGTTGTAAAACTAGGTCAGCTTTTTGATTCGTTGACTTAGTTTTGTTAGCTATCTCTCCACTTCCTGTGCTTTCATGATGGATGCATCTTCAACAAGTAATTCTACTGTAGCAACATTAAATGACTTTGTGTAAGAACCTGTGCAAATAACTCGACCTGGTAAAAGTAAAAAGAACAAAGAGAATGTAGAAGGTAATTAATTTAAACCTTTTACTGCTAAATTGGCTTGAAACCAAAATTTAACTAAATTGCAGAAGGCAAAGAAAAAGGAAACAATCACATCAAACACAATGCATGTTTGTTTGTGTTTAGTACAAAAGTTAACTAGTGCTAGTAGTAGTAATCTACTACTATTTTTGCTATTAACTCTTTCGCAAGCCAACGTATCGGCTTGCGCAGTAATATAAGTACAGACAGTAAGGCGATGGATCGCCTTATCAATAGGGTGTCACTTTTCTTTTCATTACAAGACCCAAACATTAGCTAGACTAATCAAATGATATCTGAAACAACCTTACTGCCAATCACATGCAACCAATAAAAAAATTTTGGCTTACCAATTTCATTTTCAATTATTTTTCAAAACGGCAAACCAGATTGTTACTTTCATAGATATAAGAAACACACCCCATTTGTTCAACGCAAAAAAAGTTGCGAGTGTGAGATTTACAAAACAATTTTATACATATCTTGTAGAGAATTTCTTTCTAAATAAGATGCATTTTACAGTAAAACGATATACGGTATGTTTTTATTTTCGAGATATTATTGTATATAACATGTTGGTTCACCGCTTGTAGCTAGTCCGCATAAATTATTAGTTCACCTAAAGCTGTGGTTAAAGTCAGGCTATTATCTAAGACTTATTGTTTAAATTACTGGTTGCTGATTCTTTCATGTCAAAAGCAGTTATTTCTGGAAATAACTGCTTTTGAAAAAAAATGCAGAAATCTATTGGCTGTTTACCATGCTTCTTGACAAAACTGTTGAACAAAAAGAAAGTATAAGCTTGCTTGGTCATTTGTCTTGAGTATTAGCTAAAAACTATGCCAATTATATTGAACAATATTGAGTATACAAAATTTTCTTGTTTGTGAAAAATGCTAAAATCGGAAATAACTGGTTTTGGAAATGAACTCCTCATATGTAGAATTTATCCGTCAGTAAACGTCGTCAACTAGATCTTCCGTTAAAAAAATTATTTGCTTTGCAATGTGGCAGATATGATTTCAATTGTTCATTCATTTATACAACATTCCCTATCCCCTTATATATACCAATCCATCTCATTAGCAATAGACAACATCACAGAGAAACTAGCTGAGTATGTAGGCGCTGACTCTTGGTGTTATGTGATCTTCATCTGTGCATCACTCATAGCTTTCAAGATGTTGAGAAAGCTTTGCACCTACCTGAGAAGAGACAGCAGGGGCTGTCAGTCCTAATGTAGGCATCTGTGCCGATTGCTGTTTCAACTGGGCTTCATAAACCTGTCGCACGTACTGCTGAAAGTGCTGCTCCCGTAGCTGCTTTACCAGAGTCTCTTGCTGAAACAAAATGCAAGCGCTTATTGCACAAAAGATTGTTACAGATTGCGTGAGAATCTGCAATCGGCCAAAAGAACAGTAAAATAATAAATTATCCTACTAGTGCTGCCGCTACAGCTAATTAAAAGCTTGCAACTAGTTTTAAGTTACAAGTAATTGGCAGGATAGAAATGTGGAGAAACAAACACACTAGCCAAGTAACGCCTGGCAATACGCGATGAGCCTTTAAGAGGCAACCTAAGGAGCAAATAGTTCTAATTTTGGTGAGTCTTATTTATTAGGGAAGATCCTCATGCCCTGCGATGCACAGTCTGGAGGAGGCAGTAGAGAGATCTTTTTAACAGGATTTTAACATGAAAGCATACAGGGTAGTAACCATATGAAGAGAATAGAGAGGCGTTATTCACATTTAAGTAAAAATACTGTTTAGCGCGAGGAAAGGAAGAAAATTGCTGACTTGAAATCACTTAATCAAGTCAACAGCCTTGGCATTCAGCCACTGTCCCTGACCAAAGCTTTATCGGTTTACTAAAAGCAAGTAGTGATGTTTGTTGTTTGGTTCATCACGATTAAATGGCATGTTGATGAATATGAATATGAAAGTGATAACAGTGGTAGCCAAGTAAACGGTGTCCAAGTTGGTAGCTTGAATGGTATCACTTTTATCACTAATTGAAACAAGTTTTCACTAGAAATATCTTGTAATAGCAAATTGTCCACCATATTTGGCGTTTTGCAACACTACAGCTACTGTTCGCTATATGTATCATCTTTCAGAACAAACTTCTTTTTTGGTGCAATATTTTCTTGAATGCATTGATCTTTTATGTTGTATTGATCCTATTTTTTCAATCAATGTTGGCACATAAGAAAATGACTGGAAATGCTAAAATAGGGAACTGAATAGGACTGACCGAAGAGCTCATTGAAAGCTCCTCTGGTGATGCAGAACAGGGCTACCGCTGTGTTCTATGTGACAAAATTTGCCAATCTCGGACTGGACCCACAAGTTATCGGAGAATGCATTAATAATTGCTAGCAAAGATCATACTCCAAAATCAAGGGATTGCAAACCGACATTTTGAATATAGATGTTTTAAGTATTGCGCGAGCATGGAGATCATGAATACGATAGAAAGGAAATATTTTTAATAGTGTTAGAAAGACAAAGACTAGATGTTTTTTTGTAGCAAACAGAAAATTTTAACTATAGAAGTTTTTGTTACAGTTGGAATAGTAGTGTCTACAACTGCCATAGTAGTGTCTACAACTGCCATAGTAGTGTCTACAACTGCCATAGTAGTGTCTACAACTGCCATAGTAGTGTCTACAACTGCCATAGTAGTGTCTACAACTGGACGAAGCTTCCTACTAATTAATTGAGTGGATTTACTGCAACATAGTGCGACACGAAATGGTAGGACCAAATATTCTCTACAGCTTGAACTGAGTGAGTATGAGCTAGCGTATCCTAAATTCTTGGAATATTTAATTTGACACTCCCCGGATAATGCGTTTCAGATCTTAACCTTATGCTCTAATCAAATTTTAATTAAATCAACAATATAAAAACTTGCAGAAAAAATTTAAAGCTAGGCTCACTTCAAAATTGGGAAAAAAAGCTAAATCTATTGTGATGCCAGGTTGTTAGAAAAAAAACACCGATAAACAGCCAAAGCGATGTACAGTATATCGCATGGTACTGCCCAATGGTTCAGACATCACCCTTGTGAGAGGTACATACAACTTAAGGAAGACATGCCAGTTGCACAACTACCTTTATTAAAGAGAAATTCTATACAATGACAGAATGGTTATTATTCTTACATGTGACTGCTTGACGAGATGATGTTGAAAACGGTAAACATTTAAATTGTAGTTTGGTGTTCATCACAAAGTATTAAGTCTGTTATCACAATCTATGATCATATCACAAAGGTAACTCAATTCTGCCATCTCATATCCAAATCTTGCACAACAGAAAACCCTTTCAGCTCATTTCCAGTTTAAACCAACTCGTTCTGAGCATAGCATTGCAATTTAAGCCATTGTAATGCTTATTTATGGATTAGCGTGAACGCCTTGCAGTGTTCCTATTGAATGTCCATAACATTTGGGACAAATTTTTGACACTTTTCAGTTATATTGCATAGTTTGGCTATAGTTATAATGATCAATTGTCTTTTTTGTTAGCAAACAAACATACTAATCTGTTGGTTGTACCATTGGATTGTGAGGGACTATCAGGACAGACATATACTTGTTATGATCATAAACTAATCTTTTTGCACCAAGACATCATCTATATATATATTTCTCAAAGTCTGTCTGTATGCCGTATATCTGTCTGTTGTTTTTCCGGCTATAGCTATTATTAGAACACCTGAGCTGGACAACAATGCAGACTCAAAGTCATGGCTTACCGTCATTGGAAGCCTAACCTTATTAACTAGCTTAGTGGAATTTATGCCAGGCTACTAGCTTGAAAGGTACAGTTGTTTGACAAAGTTTTAAAACCTTTACAGTTGTTTTTATTTTTCTCTTAATTTATTTCAACTACACGACACATTTCTCTCATGATATGTAGTTTGAAAGTTAGAATGGGAAATGTTGTTATATGTTAAATACAAATCAATTTTCTATCTAAAGACTTTTCTATTACACGGGCAACGCCGGGTGGCACAGCTAGTTTTAGATAATTGTAAGATTCAACAGCACAAACACATTTATTTATATATATCTATTATATATATAATATATGTATCTATTATATATATAATATATGTATCTATTATATATAATACATATAGATAATTAACAGACTACTTTGATTTTAAACATTTTATAACTAAATAGTTTTGTACATGTATATATAAGACACACACTTAATATTTATAAACATGTACAAAACTATTGAGTAGTAAAATGTTTCAAATCAAAGAAATATTATTTTAACTTCTAGCACACCATTTTAGACGTTGATTATTGTGGAAACTACAAGTTCTATTGATTTATTAAACGCCTAGAGTGAGGCTACAATTGTTACTGAACTTCTATAGCTCTTATAGTGCATTTGTACCATGTTTATTTCTATTTATTAATAGAGATAACAAAAAATTTTGTGTGATCGCCATTTCAACCAAAACTTTAATTAGTCCAATAAATTTTCCAACCGTCAGATTTATACTAACAATGAATTAATTAGATTGGATCACAGCTAGAACGATTGCTAAGTCATTGCAGACCAAGAGTTGAATGAACTAGCGGAGTACAGATTAAACATCTGTTCTACATAAGAAATTCAAAGTACCTCGGTATGTATCTACAACGTAAACATGACTGTTAAACTTTCTTCATGTCTATCGATAGATTTTTACTCGTATACTAGAAATGCAACAACTAAAGGCTTTGTGTGATATATTATCAAAAACGCAACTACATTCATGGAATGACATATTATCGTAACGGCGTTGCAACGAACCTGAGCAGGGTCATTAGGGAACTGCGACTGGGCATAATTGCGGAACTGAACTTCTGTTTGCTGATTGAGCACCCGCCGTACTTGCTCTTCTTGAAGGTGCTGAGCTTGCTGACCGTTTGCTGCTGCCTCACGCTGCCGCTCAGCTTCCTTTTCCTCCTCCCTCCTTTTCTCTTCTTCCAACTTCCTAATGTGACAAAAAGCTATATAAATTCCAATTTGCACAGCCATTCCTAACAGTTACCTAGGAATATTCTGCTATTTGTTTGGTACTGAAGGACACTTATTTTAAAATTATCGTTCAGAATTTGTATCCGAGGGGTTTGGTATAAATAAAACAGTTCTTAGTGCTGATGATCGATGATGGTGTTTACCAAAGTGCTAGTTTCTTTAAAGCCCAGTGTTAAGATGGAAATTTGATAGCTATAAATCCAGCGTTGGCATTCATCAAAGTGGCAGGGCAGTTGAGTGATGTGCATACTAATGCTTGTAGCCACCGTTTTGAGGTTTGATATATGATAGGCACAGATTTTATTGTTGGTATTCGGAGACGCAGTACCTAAAGCTAGTACTTAGAAGTTATACACCCTTGTGTTGGTACTTCATTGGTGCAAATCTTATTCCTGGTAAATGTTTGCTCATATTGAAGTGTTCATATTTTGTCTAGCCATAATGAAGTGAATGTGTAGCAGTGTGGGGGAAGATGGACTGACGAAAGACATGCTGGAATGCTGGAAAGACAATCATGTTTTTTGCTACAAAATTATCATTAAATGATCGTTTAGAAAATGTATCTGAAGAAATGCTGTACCAAACTACATCACCAAATGAATACTCAAGGAAATTAGAATGTGTAAATCTGTTTGAATGGCTGTTTGGCAATTCACTTAAATTTGTACCAGTATTTTATAGTATCGCACGCTATTTTGGTCCTGCTTTTGACATGATTACAAGTGATGTGGCTACTTATTTGTATACATAAACATAACCAAGTTAGCTTCTAAAACGGTGCGTATTAATGTGATGGAGCATTATCGTAGCGCAAAGAAACAAAATATGATAGCAAATAGTTAAATGGTGACAAATCATTAATATTTTACGTAATTAAACATGAGCACGGTTGATTAGCGATTATGACAAATTCTAATTTTAAATTAAAGTTGAGATGCTTAAGCCCATTTGCTATAGAAGATATCCGTTTTGCCGGATTTCACTAATTTTTTTAAAAGACTAGAAAATGGCGGACTTTCTAATCCAAAATCTGGCATTATCAAAGGCAGACATTTACAGTGTTCTGCAATTAAGTTGAGTCTCAAAACATTTCCATAACACTATTATCAATTTTAATGGATTTTATTTCATCAAACCACAAAATTGCATTCGCGCCGTCCACTGTATCCCTCAGAAAAGAAACTATATTTATCCTTTGCATGCACAATACCCCAAGGTATTTTCTGGTAAAGTAGTGTAACCTACGAATTATCTTCCTAGCACATAAGCAGCAGATGACTAGAAGGAGATAAGACAGTGGTAAAGTCTACACATTTTTCCCAACTCATTACAGAACAGACAATTTTATATGAGGAGAAAAATCCTCATCGATCAATTCATGATCACTCACACGCTCAGAGACCAATATATAATTGTTCTTCATAATTTAACAAGAGGAGTAATGCAGGTTGGTGACAAATGCGAGTGATTGTCATATACATATGTAGTTATGTAGGTGACCATCTACTCACCTAACTACAAGAATTTGAGCTATGGTCAACATATTATTACTGAATTGTTTTATTTTATCAACGGATTTTGTAAAACTTCATTTAAAATAGTCTAATATTTGTAACAACTAAGAAGAGTACTATAAAAAACAGTTGAAGATGCATTCTTCTATTTGTTTTTTTTTTGGGAATGTATTGCTAAGGAATTCCAGTCCATTGAATGTATATCAATGCAAGCAAATGTGAAGGGTCAAATGTCTAATAAATGTTTGATAATACTGACACTTTTTAGTTTTGATTCAAACTTGTTTTAAGACTACAAAAGCAGCAAAAATCTCCTTATTTTAGTTTTCAAAGAACTATGAAGATAACCAAACCTTTTCAAAACTTCAAATATATCTGAAGCAATGCGTAAGTAGAAATATAAATGCATAGTCGGCAACATTTGAATGCATCATCAAATATAGGGCAGACCAAGAGAGGAAAATCTGAAACTGGCTGAAACAAAAATTTAAATACAAAATTATTATGGTGTCAAGTTCGTAAAATTTATATATTCTGATTAACTGTCCATATGCTGGCTTGATTTTTCTAAAACTCACCTCTGTTTGGCTTGGTCTTCTAGTTGTACCATGTGTGTAACAACGTGTTCCTTAACACTCGGGCAACATTTATATAACAATTTGATGAAGTCTTTCATTGCATCCTCCTTGCTCAACTCTCCAAGTGCCTGCCAAGCTTGTCTGCAACAAATTTTTAGATAGAATTGTAAAGCATTGCATTGTATTATTAGTGGGCAGCATTTGGTTAGCCATGCAGGTAAAAACCTACATATGTCAGAATCTTTTGGATTGTACAATTGTTGGTTAGAGTGAATCAGCTGTAATTTGAACAACTGTAAAACCTTCATTTGAACGGCACCTCTATTTGAACAGCACCTCTATTTGAACGGCACCTCTATTTGAAAGCCACCTTTGTTTGAACGCCACCTTTGTTTGAAAGCCACCTTTGTTTGAATGCCACCTCTATTTGGATGCCACCTCTATTTGAACGCCATCTCTATTTGAACGCCACCTCTATTTGAACATCACCTCTATCGGAACGCCACTATGGGAGAAAGGTTGAAAAATAGAGCGCCACCCTTCAATTGAAAGCCACTTCTATTCGATCGCCATTATTTGACATTCTTGATCTTTACAAACCCTTAACAGTAAGTGATCAAAAAAGTGTCCACAAAACCGTGCAAATAATGACTCGATTACATCAAAAAACAATTGTTTCTGTTCGTTTCGAAGTTCGTTTTCTAACTACAAAGCTTTACATTATTTTTGTTAAAACTTTGAATGCAACGTCATAGAAATAATTAGTAACTGTATTAGGCTAATAGTAGTGCCTTGTTTACAGGAAAAAATTGAATAGGGTATTCAGTCTTTTCAACACGGTATTCAGCAGTAGATCACCCTACTGTTGAATAAATGACTTTCCTGTTGGAAAGACGCGGTATTCCACAGAAGGGTGCCCCACTTACATGCATATTTTCTGACATACATGTACGGCAACCACTCGGAGTAAATCCAGCTGACGGCACCCTTGGTGAGCATCACACAAAAATTGATTTTAGCATTGGACACTCTGAGAAGTGCACCAATCTGGAACTCAAATGCAGTAGACAACACTATACTATTACCATCACATTATAGGTGTAAAATGTAGGTACTGGGCAAATTTGGCTAAAACTGGGTAAACCAATAATGCAAAACATCTAAATATTTATTGATTAAAAACTTACCAAACAATCTGTCAAACTTCAAATCACTGATATTTAATTTTCTGATGATTTTTCAGCCCCCATAGCCAATCATAAACCACACCAACTTACAGAGAGGATTCGACTAAACATGACTAGCAATCCTGTTTCAATTTTGAAAATACTCCACCATAATTATTTTCAGTGTTCAGATTCTCATAGTGTCAAGTGCCCAATGACTGGTTAGGGAAATTGTAACAAAACTCAATGTAGTAATAGGTCTTCAGAGGCCATCAGATGGCAAACCTAAGATTCCCAATAACGAGGGCAAAAGTTGAGTTAATTGACAAGACTTGATGCTTGTCAGCCTTACTGATAACCCCTATAATGAGGTGTCAGCCATTTATGTAGAAAATACACAATACTGGGTATACCAGACCATCATGGTTAGTTATTGCATATAAGGGTGGTTGGTGACAGACTCAATGTCACCAACCACCTGCATTCCTACCAGCATAGTTTGATACGCTGCAGTGATTACTATAATTCCTGGTCTGTGTCACCATAAACATATTATTTACTAGAGCCTTTCCCCCTTAATTGATCTCATTGCTCAAAGCATTATTAGCTGAATTGCTATAAATATCAACAATATAACCATGGGTCCACTATTGACTGCAAGATTCTCTTGTGGTCCCAATCGCTACATTAATAAATGCAGTATTTGCAATCTGCCGGAAACTGCAAGAGACTGTCTTTATATCCAGCAAGATCAATTTGAGTGATTTTCAGAAAAGCCTAGTTGTTTATTAATAATACTCCCAATAACTTACATTCTGAAGGAAAAGCATAGTTTCTTAGAGTAAGGAACTTAGCTAACTAAAAAGGAAATTTAACAGTAAGTTTGTGAACTAAACTAGATTATAAAGCGGGTTTCAATGAATGGCAAGTACCTCATGACACAACTATGAATACACAATGCCATTATATTGAACATCTAAACGAAAAACATTATAATGGCCCGAACCGTGAAACATCGAGTAATTGTAATTACTATCGAATAATCATCTTATTACTAGCCTTGTGAGAGAAATATTTTAGGATATTAGAGCATGCATTACATTTTAAAGCTTTAACACCAGTGATATGCATGACTTCTACTTCGAGAAAAACAATTCAGAAATAAAATGTTTGCGGCTTGTCAAAGCATAGAGAGAGTCGGAGAATTTGAGAGTCTCACCAATAGCACAAATTTTGCTAGACAGTTACTGGGTTTAACATGAGTGAGTCAGCCCGATGCTACAAAATATTTATATGGTTAAAAGAGGGTTATGAAAATATGGTTAAAAAAAATTGAATTCTAAAACCAATAGAAACAATATGCAAAATGTTTGTGATATCAGTTATGGTACAAGAGAGGCTGTACATACTTGTGGAACAACAACTTTCAATATATTCTACGGAAACTTGAAAACCTGATGAACAACTTACTTTCTATCATTGCCAACAACATCAAGAAAACCAGGTTCTTGGCCAGCACCTGGAGTGTATTTTCCACAGGTGACCTGCTTGTGTAAAGCCAGTAGCTTCATCTTGTCCTGATACGGTATAGACAAACCTCCACTAACATTTTCTGTAAATCACAAGTCTAGATAGTAGGTACAGATGCACATTCTCCAATATACATGTAGATCTACTATAATAGCAATTGTGGTTATCAAGTGACACTCATTGAGCCTTGGCATGGCAAAAGGCAAGATAAGTTGGTACAAAAAATATTTTTGTATAATAACACCATTGATGCTAGACTGAAAATACTATCTTCTTCGATCCAAATGCGTCAAACAGGACATCAGACAGATTGACTGTCTGACATGTTAAACTACATAAGGGAACTTATGTAGTTTTTCAAGTAATTCTCAAGTCGACCCAATTTGCAGCGCAAGTAACGGTTTCAACGTAGCTTTGTTTCTACCAGGTTTAGAAAGGTTCATTAGATTGTGGGAAATGTGGTGAATTTCATTAAGGCACAAGGATTTACCAACTTTATGGTGACAACTTTCACATATTTTGACAAGCATATTTCAAAATATGTGAAATTTGTCAATCAATAGTTCATCTACATGTATATATACATTATGTTGAAGCCAAATTTAGATTTGTCTCCCATGGCTTGCCTTTTAAGTGACAGTGCGTTCAAATGAGCTTGACTAGGCGTTTCCAAAGCGTTGATATTTGAATATTGATGAAGTTTCATACTGAATATGCATGTTTCATTTTTAAATATTGCACAACAGTATTAAATAATATTAAAAAAGCTTTTTAATGCTGACCGGAAGCTTGCTAGCAAGAAAACATGGTGTACGAGCGCTCCCAACAAGTGTATACCAATGTTACCTCAAACTGACAGGCTTTGTTATATAAATATTAGCCTGATTTAGTTGGACTATTAAACTATAGCCATATGTACTTCTATGAAAACATGAACATGTTTTAGATGCACATGTAGTTAGTGGAGGATATATTGAGTGCAACAAAATCTACCATACTTTTCGGACTATTAACCGCACCCTTATATAAGCCTCATATGCTTCATTTTCAAAAAAACGATAATAAAACAATACATAGACCGCACCTTTGCATAGGCCGCAGAAGTCAGGACGGTGATTTTTAACACGGCAGCAACTTTGCTAGTTAAAACGGAACAGTGCCGTCAGGCACTGTTCCATATTAACCGACCCTTTTTAACCCAGTGCCTAACGGAACAGTACCGTTAGGCATTGTTTCATTGTTTTTTTCTCCACTAAAGGCGCACTTACCGGAGATTCCGGTTGGTGCGCCCTAGCGGTGAAACAAAATCTAAAGAATAGCCGCACCCTTATATAAGCCGCATGAACTCAAAACATCAGAAAAAAGTAGCGGCTCATAGTCCGAAAAGTACAGTACACTCTTTACTGTGATCATTGAAACAAACCTTCAAATGAAACTAGTACTGATTCGTCCTTATTTCGCCAGCTATCCAACTATAACAGTTATTCTATATTGCCTCAAGACTAACAAAACACAATCCCAGGGTAAAAAAATCGTAGTCTACCAACAATGATGCTCAGAGAATTTACCTTTTAGTTTAGTCTAAAACGAGGAATGATTGAGGTCATAATGAGAATAAGTTTGTGGCCACCTACGATAATACGTTACCCAGGCTGATCAAGAAAATATGTTGAGTTAAGATTGGGTGGCAAGCCTGAATTGCAGAATGGTAGTGGTCAACAATGATGTGGCATAAGCATTATGCTCCAAAGGGTGACTGCCTTCAGTAACAGACAGCAAAACTTATATATGTAATTCAATAAACAAGACTCAGATGTGACGAAAGCATAATCACTAATGCTATGACACGTTATGTGGGTTCTTTACTGTATGTAGACAGTATATCTAATTGTGTTAGAGGACAATTGATTTTCTGCAGAGAAGCAATAAACCTACAGTACTACCGACTAATTGGATTTCCAATGAGCCGCCTATTATTATGCAAGTTCGACCTTCTCAAAATAACTTTTTAGTTGACTAGCTCGGGTATTCAAGTTTGTAATCTTAGAGTAAAATAACTCATGAACATAACCAAATAATGGCAACACTTAAATTAGTTTCAGAGTTCAGAGATTCAGAGCTGAAATCACTTACGCCTTTTGTTTCACAGCCACAGTAATGGTGGTATAGAAAGATTTATTAGCACTTTTTATTTCAAGCGATTAACATACATATTACTGACACCGAAACCATACAATTTACTCTCGTAGCATATTAACATGCGCATAGATGGAAATAAAATTTATTTAACATAATGGAAAAGCAAAGCTGCACCAGAAGCATGATAACTATCAAAACAGCCCACACGCAATAATGCTTCCAAATAATGATAACTTTCTCAACTTCAAGTATAATACAGAAGTCAGTTTACAAACATTCGCAAAATTTACAAAACAAACAAGGAAACAGTCTTTATTGAATCTCTCTATACAAGTAAATAGCACTTGAACTATATTTGCACGACCAAAACTGAGTCAAGGACATATTAATCAAAGAACCACTAATTCCACTTTTCCAAACTTTTACCCAACTCTCGTTTAATTAGGTTCTTTGTCAGTTTTATGAAAACAGCTAATCAAATTGAAGTGTGATTTAATAAAGCAGCACCTTATTACTAGCTCATGTTATTACTAGCTCGTGTTATTACTAGCTGTTCTAAAATAGAATAATTAACTGCAGCATTGCAACTATAACTACTAGGTACCAAGGCTGCTGCACACAACTTAGTAACTTAACAGATAGAGATATTGCTCTATCTTTGATTACTTGATTTCTATTATAAGCAGTGTTCCATGAGTCCAGTACAAGACACTGTTGCAATGCACTTTCAAAAATAAGTTTCAGCTCATTTAAACTGCTTGTTAACACCCACAACTATTTTCAATCCAAAACAGACTACACATTACTATTACATAGAGGTTCTTAAATTGTTTTCCAACGGAAATATAATATGCAATATGAAGCTTGGAAAAATCAATAATATTCTAATATTTAAAAATAAGATTTTAGGCTAACTTGTTAATCAATACATTAGTTGTTCATAAAAAAAACTTGTACAATAGAATGCAATCAATACCTACATCTTTTATAATAGTATGAACATTTATCAAAAATAGGAATTATGAGATTTACTGGAATGAAGCATTCAGCTTATAACAATATGCATCAGCCCTTTTACGATAGATCCCAAAAACCTTTGGTCTGCCTACCGACGCATTGAAGACAGAACTCAAAAATCTTGGGATTAGATAGACACTTTTAAATCCTTTGAATATTTTACAAGTTTGGATTATAACAGCCATTTTCCAGGGTGTATTAAACACAAAATAATCAGTACTACTATTATGAAGCTAATCTTTGTGCTTAGCAGGCGTGTGCAAACAGTGTTCATATATAAAAGATCCTCTTCCTTTTGGTAAAAACTATTCAAAATGGCTACACATAAAAATACTAGCTAAAAAAGTTCCTTCAGATGCTGATGTCGGCTAGTTCAGCGGTTAAGAAGATTTGACGTTGAAAGACAGAGAAGATAAAATTGGAAACCTAAAAGACGGTGAAGCGAGTAAACGCGACACTGAAACTAAAATAGGTAGCAGCAGCAGAGAAGTTAACCATGCTAAATAAATTTATTCAAGCTCTTTTATTTTAGTTTCTGAAATTATTATAAACATTGTTTGTATTTCACTTGCTTTGATATATTTTTTTAAATATTTGATCGAGTATTATGTACATTATAAATTTGCAGATTTACAGTGTACGGTTTGATAACCCAGAGGCCCTTTTTAGGGCATAGCCAGATTTGTATACAGAGCTCAGTTCTCATATTTGTTTCCAAATTGAATGCCCTATGAATTGATGTTTCTGCTAATAATACTTGTTATTTCATTTCACTGCTTTACCAAACGTCTGCATTGTGTTTTTAATCATTTTTCAAAGTTCAAATTACTATAATACTGAATTCATGCTGAACTTAATCTAGATGGTCAATTCTTTAAAAATGAAGAGCACACGTTCACAGCTATTGATTGCCTCATAGTAGCATTGAATGCCTGAAATAGATGCCTTCTGCATCTACAAACTAGTAATAATTGTTGGTGGCTTCAATGGTGATTATCTAAACAGGGTTTGCAATGAACAGGCACTTATTACCTAATTTTCATTGCCCATAAAAACCCAGGTTTTGCTGCAAACTAGCAAGCCTATAAATCAATGCAAATATATTGATAAAATTTAAACATTTAAATTTAGTGCTTACATTTAAACATTTAAATTTAATAAATTCAAAAAAAATTTATGATAGCTCCAACTAATTGCAACTCAGATTAGAAAACCTCCATATGTTAACTGCAAGCAAAATATAACAGCATAGAGAAAAATTTCCCATTTTTCCAATGCACATTCAATTAGTGGTTGACTGGCATTTAGAGGCAAGATATAGCAGCCTCTTGCAGCAACGTCCAAAGTTGTGTCGCTGAATTGAGTCATCTTTGAGGCACATCCAAAGATTGTTAAAACACACATTAGTGAACATTTCATAAGAATTTAACAATTACCTTGATCATCGTAAAATTTAAACAATTTTGTTACCAAATCCTAGCAAATGATGCAGTTTCTATTTTACCGCAAATGATGAAATTTATTTTTAACAATGTGCCTGTAATAGTCAAGTTGCACAAATTTCATTTAGATACACAGTATAAATAGTTCTACATATTTGAGCAATGCTTTAATATATTAATAATGTAATACATGCTTTGTAGGTGGCAAAATTTGAGAAAATGTTGACATTAACTGCTTAAAAACCAGCAAATAAGGTTATGGGTGCTACAGCTGTTTAAACCTTCCATAATTTATCCGAATTGAAGCTTAAGACTGACCAGCCATTGTTTTAAGCATGTTTAACGCAACATGAGGGAAACATCTGTATATAGGTTAGAAATAGCTTAATATATATTATATTGGTATGTAGTGAATCATAACAAACCTTTTTAAACTTTTACAGACTTTCTTAGCAACTATCATTGCCATACAAATTTTACCTGTTACTAGCATCATCTCAAAACCTAACCTTAGTATTCATAGTTGCTCAGCACCGTAGGCAACTTGAGGGGTTGACAGTGACTTGCAGTTATCAAAGATTTCAGTCTTTGATAACTGCAAATAATCTTCAGATAAAAGCTCCTAATTTCAGAAGAAAAAAAACAGACTAAAAAATTAATACACTAATAAGACCTGCCACTGCGTTTTGCAAATATTCGTCTTTTTAGGGTCCATAAAAGGTACGTTAACTACTTCAACAATATTAAACGGTATGGCTATATACGCATGACTATATAAATATATTTCATTTGATTCGAGTGGAACATATCGGAAACAAGTATTTAAATCAAATCTTTTGATCAGATTGATTTCGAATAGTGTTTAGCTAGCATCTGCATTCTTTACTCCTTAATTTATATCCCAAAGCTTAATAAGCAAAATGTTGAGAATACGAGTGTTTATTTAATTATAGTTGAAAGCACCAGTTCAAAATGTTAAGCAGAAAATTGTTCATACTTTCGTTAGTAACTCGATAACATTTTGAAACATAATCTAACATAACCAGATCCACTACTGGAACAATAAAGCACATAATTTCAGGCTGCGTGTCCAATTCATGTTCATTTCGATTATTTGTTGAAGTTCAATAACAAGCTCAATATACCTTTATAATATCGCATGCATAGCTTATATAGAGAATCTAAAGGTAGCAGATCGTTCCCAAATTCATGTGATGACTGAGATGAGATAGGTAAGTCGGAATCGTTCAAGCTCATATTGCCAACAGCAGCTTCTAAAGATTTTGCTTCCATGTTGGAAGGTTTCAATGGTTGAAAAAGTTTATCCACGTAATTGATACTCGCGCATGCTCTCGAGATTTTCTAGCAATCCCATTAAATGTCTTTTATATAGCTTTCGGGTACACTGAGTACATGCGCCATCATTTAAACAAGGAGCAGACAACTTGCACATAAAAGAAACGTTATGTGCATTCTTGACAAATCAAGCAACTACATTTTCTGACTGTCACCGATGTTCGTCTAAATAATGACTTAGAAAGACTTTTGCTCAACCTGTCTTAAATAGACCACATTTAACCAAACTTCAATAAGCTTTTGTGGCCAATTTAATTTCATAGAATAGTTCAGTGTTTTAAGTTTATGATATATTATTTAGGAACTACTTGACTATTGTTATTGCTAGTAACTATCTAACTAGGGTTAAAAATAATCAATTAAATTAATCAATTAATCAATTAACTTTTATCAATTAAAGTTGAATTTGTGTAATAAATTACACTATCACTCAAAAGTGTTTTATGAAGCTTTGTTATGTTGAAAACACAGTAAAATATTGATGACTAATTAGTGAAAGTTTTTATGCATTTCATACAAAATTGTACAGTAATAAGAAAAATGATCTTAAGATTGTTAACATAACACCTTGAGTTAAATAAATTCCTTTTGCTAAAATGAAAAAAGAATAAATCTGATGATTTCATCTGTTTATCGTAAGTGTATGTTGTGAACATAATTAGTTTTCCTGCTAACAATGCCTTTTGTAACTTCTCAGAGCTTCAAACATTGTTAGTAGATCCGGGGGGGGGGGGGGTAGATGCATGCAGTATGAGATCAGATACAAATTGGCTAGATGAATATCTTAATCGTTGTCTAATCTCTCACCACCCTTGCTTTCTTTCTGTACAATTAGTAGCACGGTTATTAGTGGTGTTTGCCTTAATGATTTAGGTACAAAACAGCCTGAAGGCAAAAACCTAAGGAAATGCCAAGCTGAAAATATTACAATGATGAGACAATCTGAAACCAACTTTGTTTGTCAAAGATCTGCTGTAGCGCTGTCACTCTAAAACAAACTTAATTAATTTGCTAAAATTATTTGGATGAGCAATTATCATCAAAGGCTAATTGCACTTTTAATTAAATATTCTAAAATCTGCTGACCAGCATTAAAGAAACATTAAGACGCACATGCTACACAAACTGACATCATATTGTGTACGCTTAGACTCAATTAAAAGGTTATTTGGTTAATTCTCTTAATCCAGTACTGTAAAGATGGCTATTAGTTTTAAATGTGTTAGGAGAGCTACTAGTAACAAAAATGTATTATACCAGATATATTTTTATATATTATAATATATAATAACATAATATATAAGAAATATATGATATAAATGATATAATACATATCATAAATAAAAAATATATGATGTAATATAATTATGTAATATAATAACATAATATTATTTTATATATTATTATACATCATATGCATACACATTTAGAAACAGAATAGTTAATAATAATGAATAATAATAATAAAAAAGCTTTTTAGTTATTCTAAAAACCATATTTCAAACGTAAAAAGGCAGGTAGAAAAGAAATGACGCTATAACTTCTATGTTTAATGTATCATTGCTACATTTGAGAAGATTATTCTGCCAACCAGTTTGGTTAAGTTGGCAATAATACCTTGAGTTAGTTGTATATGAACATATCAAAAACTACTGGTTGATTTTGAATGGCAATAGTATATACTTGTATTGATCAATGACTTTATAATTTTTGTAGTTTTTAAGTTGAGTTAGTGTTAATAATAAACTTTGGCCCAATTTGTCTCTTTGTTGTCTCTTTCACCATCAAAATCTTCAGCTTTAACTAGTTTAGTGTGTACCTCATGTTACTATTGTGTACTGACAATCTACACAAATCAGCCAAGCTTGTTCATAGCCCAAGTAATATGAAATGTTTTCTTCTAAATGCTTTGTAACTATATGAGTGCAAAAAGCAGGCGAGGCTGTATATCATTTATAACCAAAATGCACGACTAGTGACATCATTTTTGGAAAAATCTGCACACATATTTTTTTTCTGAGCATCGTTACTGCAATAAACTTTTGTCGATTTTAATCTTGAACTATTCTGTCTTTGAACCAAAAACGATGAAACAAATTTCAAAAAGTAAAAATATTTCTATAGTTTCTGGTAAAACATATATAGACATTGTATATTCTCATATATATATACATGTATGTATATATATATATAAATATGTATATTCACCTATATACATGTATATGTATATATATAAATATTTATATATATATGTATATGTATATTTATATATATAACTATACATATAACCATGTATATATATAAATATATATATGTATATATATTTATATATATGTATATATATATATCTATATATATATATACATATATATATATATATATATATATATATATATATATATATATATATATATATATATATATATATATATATATATATATATATATATATATATATATATATGTAGAACTTTGTCTTCATATATATATATATATATATATATATACATGTATATATATATATATATATATATATATATATATATATATATATATATATATATATATATATATATATATATATATATATATATGAAGACAAAGTTCTATTCATATGGCTTAGAATCTTTGTTCCTAAAGTGCCTGTCAGATGAGGCTAGTTCCTGCTAATCATAAAGATCTTGTATGTGCTGCTGGATATTATACCTGCTGATACTGATTACTTTGCTGGTTTGTGCAAATAACAGCTAAAGGTCAACTATTATGTACAATTGGCAATACAATAGCGGCAATCAGCCAATGCATTTGTATAGCAATCAGTACAGGGTTGCTTTTGTGTAAATTACGGTCAATCAAACATATCCTGGACATTGTTCCTATGCCTTTGTATTGATTAATCAAGTATGTCCTTGCTCAGTTGCTGACTGGCTGTGTGCAGCAGCATAGATTGTTTTAGTAAAATTCTAGTATACTCATTTAGTTGCATAATTGAATAAAGTAACCGCATTTCTGCAATGCTAGTGCTACTTGGTTGAGAGCTGTTGAGGTCTCTAGACCTTTTCTTCATGGGGCACACAAGTTACAATCATCGTGGGGAGCCTATGGTCGACCTCAATGAAATTCCACGATGTCCAAGTCCTGAAGCAAGAAGTAACTACCTCAGAAATCGAACAGGTATTGATGATTATTTTTACAAAAAGTAGATATTAATTTATGTCGCTGTATTAGGTTTGTGCAAAGATGAAACATTCCAGTTATCACAGATCATCTTAACAAGTTAGCTGTTCAACGAGCCAGTCAACACCGTAGATGTAGACGGGTTTTTCAGTGTTTATTGATCTGATCTACTAGGTTTATTTAACAGTTTTCTCTTACCCTGTTTATTTGTTAAATATATTATTAGAAATAAACAATGATTCGTTTACTATATTAACCAAGATATTTGATTTGCACATTGTTTGTTTATAGCAACGCTTGTAAGATCAGTCAAAACCTAAATCAAAGGAAAAAAACAGGTGAAACTCAATTACAAGCATTTTTATCCTGAGTGGTATATCAACGCCTTATTGAGAGGGACCTAGCTGACTACTACTACTACTGACTGTTTTACATCAAGTGCATTAATAAATGCTTTGCCTTGTTCTTGGTTAATATAAATTTATTACTATTACTTAGAATAAACTTGGTAAGTCACCGGTTGTGTTTACAGCCTTGTTTGCTTGCAAGTTGCACTATTATATTTCATTATATTTTACACTTCACGTTAGTAGCTACTGTTAATTAGGTAATTGATTAGTTGATTAGTTGGTTAGTTGATTAGATAGTTAGTTGATTAGTTGGTTAGTTTGTTAGTTCATTAGTTGATTAGTTGGTTTGGTTGGTTAGTTGTTAGTTTATTAGTTGATTAGTTGGTGAGTTGATTGGTTGATTAGTTAGCTAGTTGATTTGTTAGTTAGTTAGTTAGTTGTTAGTTCATTAGTTGATTAGTTGGTGAGTTGATCAGTTTGTTAGTTGGATAGTCGATTAGTTTGTTAGTTGATTAGTTGGTTTGGTTGATTAGTTGTTAGTTTGTTAGTTGACGCAAAGATAAAATTAGTAAAATTAGTGATACTTGAAAGCTAATTATTTTAAAAATAGACTTTGTCCATGGTATGCTTACACAACTCATACCCAATTGGTTTGCTAAGAAATTACATAGTGCGCTATATGAGTGCCATTGCTATATGAGTGCCATTGCTATATGAGTGCCATTGCTAGCAGTGCTAATCTATATATAGAAATCTCAGTGTTTGTCGGCTGGTCTTTTTGTTGGTCTGTCGTCTATGTGTAAGTTATAGCGATGAAGTTTAAAAAACGAAAAATCGGATTTTGAGCTCAGACCTTCCAGGTCTGCAGAGAGGCGAGCTAACCTACTATGTCACATGGCTTACTTGTGATACAATAGAATAGTTGTATTTATGACATCGGTTAAAATATGTATAACGGTGTTGCGTATCGCATACCATCACTAGAGCTGGCTTCACGGCTCTTATTATAGTAAGTTTAGCAATATAACCAACTTTAAGTTACTAGCTTAAGTTATTCAAATTAGCCAGTTTGCTAATTTTGCCATTGGCCAATTAGTCAACTTAGCCAAAAACAACCAAATTACCTGTCACTGTTTATAAGCTGTTTAATTACCCATGTAATGCCGGGCATTTAGCTAGTAAAGAATTATAAATACCCTTTTACGTACCTATTACATTAATAATTAAATCTATAGAATTGGTTTTCTACAAGCCATTGGTCATCTCAATTTGCCCAATGATCATAGCGGCCAAAATTCATGCGGCACTAATTCCTACAGTATATATGTAGGTTCAATGCAGCTGATTTTATCCTGGACAGCCCGTAAAGATGAGATGGATTATGCCCAGGCACCCAGAATCAAAACAGAAGCTGAGGAGTGCTACGAGCCACACAAGGGGAGACGAATGGAGAAGTGGGTTGAAATTTTTGGGCTGTTGCATTGATATGTAACATTGATACATAATTTGTACATACTCATACATCACTTTTTGTAGACTGCTGACAAGAACAGGATATGGCAGCGGGCGTGGCAATAGCAACTTAACAGCGAGAGAGCCTGAGGTGCCAAGAGTTAAACGGGAGGGAGAGCCTAATTACGCTCTGGACAGAGGAAAAAGAATGGAGACACTCATTAATAGAAACAGTTTACCCATGTCATCGAGGATGCAACCGAGGGTATGCTTTTAAGGACATCAAAATGACTTTTCTACGATATTGTTTTTTAATCAATGCATTTCTACAGACCATTATTTCTCACTGCCAGGTGAAACCAGAAGGAGAGTCAAATGCAACGTTAGCTAAAGGAAGCCGAGCAAAAAGGCTCGTATCAGAATATGGACTACTAACTCCTTCACCACGCCAGGCCGCTAGGGTTAAACCGGAAGGAGAAGACAACGCTAATCTCGACAGAGGGAAAAGGATGAACCATTTAGTACATGATTCTACAAAGCTACTTAAATCAGCAAGAGCAGGCCCGCGAGTGAAGTCCGAAGGCGACCCTAACTACACACTTGACCAGGGTATGTTAGGAAGGTGCTAGAGAGTAGTTGACAATTACTGCAGCATATGTCATCTCTTGTAGTAAGAAGAAAAAATGGTGTACATTGAACTGAAATAAACTTAAAATAAACTTTGTGTATCTTAATGAAGTAAAAAACACAACGTCATTGCCAAGTTAATATCTTTAAACACGAAAGTCTCTCTAGATTGTGTATTCATGCTATTTAGGTGCATATTTTTTGGAGAAATTAAAAAAAAAATTACATTACAAACATTAAGTTATTAAGTGTAATTTTTTTTTGGTTTTAGTTGCATTCGCAAAGCATATTTTATATATGACGAGCGATAAGAATGGCTGGGATTTCTTTCTTTTTAATCAGATTGTCTGCAGGTTTACAGGAACTAGATGGGGTTTTGAAATCAAATATTTTATAGTGACTTGACAGAAGGCACGGAGAATATGTGTGTAAAGTTTGGATGAAATCAGCTCAGAAATGTGAAAACACAAAACGTTTTCACATTTTTGGGCCGATTTCATCCATTGGTCTCAAAAATATTGGCATAATGTTTACACAGATTCACAGACTCACAGACCGACGTAATGACAGAATGGAATTTATCAATATAGATTTCAAATTTTTTTTAATTTTTTAAATCAAATTTTATACCAATAACTTTGGTATTGCAATAAAAATATTTTAGAGTTATTTCAGGGAAAGCTGCTGAAGGGTTTAAACTGTAATCAATTTGGAGAATTTTACTATTTCTGCGCGTGGTTTTTTTTGTTAAAAAGTATGCAATGAGAAGTTTGTAATCTTTTGCGAAAAAGATAAAAGATAATATTTTGAAATTCAATTCTGGCCATTTTAAGTTTTCCTTGCAGCAGAGAAACAAACCAGAACTCGCTACCATAATTTGACATGTAATTACACAATTCAGTAGCCAATCACAGTACTACGCAACCTTCTCCTCTGTGGATATGTTAATAGCACTACTGCTTTGGTTAACTTGTACACTTATAGTGTTCTACGGATCTCCTGCTATATAAGTCAGCAACTTGTTTCATGTCATAGAACCAGGACAAGTCTTGTTCTTGTTCAAATCTAACAAACAGTATCCAGCCATTTTTAATGCTTAGTTATTGTTTGTTTTTTAAGTAATTTATTAGCGCAAATGTTAACTTTCAATAACGCATAAATATTATTTTACCATTTTGCGTTTACATTCAAAGCTTTGTGTTCCTTGTTTAGTCATTCGCTCTTGCACACATGTTTACTCTTGTGTAGCACTTCCTGTTGGTAATAACACAGCTAGATAATTGTGAAATCTATATCATTTATCTTCGTAGACATAGACATAAAAATTAATATTAACATCATATGTACATAAAATATCAGACTGATTCACCTATTTAATGACAGAGGATCAGATATTACTTTTTACACTGGTTTATTTTATAAATAACAGCCACAACATGTTCAAAACTATTATTTATCGATGTAATTTTGAGAGTTATCTTCCCCTCATACATGGCATTCGGTTGTTGAGGTGTTACAATGAAATGCTGACATTTAGTTTATCATATAATAAGGAGCTTATTATATCCTTATTAGCGAGAGGAGCTATGAGGATATAATTATTATTTATTTTAATTATACATTTATATAATTTTATTATTTTAATACTAATGAAATCAGAAAACACTATTCGTTTAGTATCTGCATTACCCACAACTCCGAATCTGCAGTCAAACAAACTGTAGGCCAGTTTTATTTCTCCTAAGATAAAAAACCAATGCCAAGGAATGTGTTTGAACAGATCTACAGTTAAAAGAAAAGTTCAGTATAGTTTATTAAAGTTAGCAAAAACACATATTTACATGTTTCTTATTTAGTTCTTTACTAAGTTTCCATAGAGTGATAGCGTAGTGACACAACTCCATATGGTGCTGCAATGCCATCATGGGAGCAGTTGTGTCACTCTAATTCTGTCATAATTCAGTGTCGCTGTTTGGAAACGAAACACCCGTGTGATGCACCATCTTTGTGCCAAAGAAACGGTCTTAGCGACTAATGGAATCACACTTGTGATTTTGCATAGGTCTTGCTTTCCTGTTGCATCACACAACCATCGCTCTACTAAATCACTCTATGGAAACATAAAGTGCTTGTCGTCCTAACATAGTGCTTTGGCACTGGCACACCCAGGTGTCTCTACACTATCACTGTATGAAATCTTAGTGCTTCTTACTCATTAGAAAACTTAAAATGCTGACTTTAAACATCTGTTGCATAGTTTGTTGTGTAAAACAACTATTATTACATTTTTAGGTAAAAGAATGGACCGACTCATGCATAACCATGGAAACTTAACTCCGTCAGCCAGAAATGGTCCAAGAGTAAAGATGGAAGGAGAAGACAATGCTACCCTTGATAAAGGAAAGAGGATGGAACGCCTTATACACGAATACAGGAAACAGCCGGCAAGCGCGAGACCAGCACCAAGGGTCAAGCCAGGTGAGTTGGCCAAACAGTGATTCACATCTTTTATCACTTGCTATTTTATTTAGAGGTCAGCCAGCTTTTATTTACAGTAGTAAAATGCTTGTTACGGACACTGCTGCTATCCATCTGCTTTTATGCTTCTATTAATGACAAGAGTCGTCATATTATAAGTTGTCCTTCCTTGCAAACTATAACTAATAATATAGTCTAGCCTTCATGGCCCCTTGGCATTCAAGTTAAATAGGTTGTTTTAGCAGGTCAGACAGACTACCATTACAACAGTGTATTCAATTCATTTTTCTTGAGTAGCTGGTTAGGACTAGACCACATACTATAGACTGAGAGTATCTACAAGTACCTTAATCCCAGTATACCAATTGTTTAGAGATACACTTGCTTCTTGTTCATTGTACCTATCTCATTGCTGAAACTCATCAACTGAGTTCAACATTTTCAAGATAAAAACAAGTCTCTAGATATGTACTAATTAGCTGAATGTCTGGCGTTGCATGGGTAATAGAATAATTACGTAATGCATTTGAGTAACTTACCTGGAAAGCTAGATCTTTACCAAAATCTTTACTATAATAATACTCGCGTTTTGGGCCAGTTTAACGATTGTTACACGTAACGGTCAACAAAGCTAGCTATTAACCCCAAGAAAAAGCTTTAAGTGTGGGTATCTTAACTAATGTAATGACTATTTGCCTTTAGAATTCTTTGTATTCCGTGTAGCTTAATGGTTAAGTTCTCAACCTCTAAATCTGGAGGTCCTGAGATCAAATCCAGTATGGTGCAAATTTTTCATTAATACATTTGAGTTGCTATAACTAGGCACAGGGTTTAACAAAAAAACAAACACAGAGATTAATCTATATATATTTCTCAAAGTATGTCTGTCGTCGTCATCATATGTATATCTGTATGCATTCCGGCTATAGATCTTAAAACCATGGAATAAAATATCCATACCAACGAAGGTTTGATCTCGGACCCACCCATTAACAAGTGCGGCGCTGTACTATTAAGGCCACAGAGATTGATTTCTATGCATGCTGATATATGTCGCTATATGGTAGCAACATAGACCTATTAACTAGTTAATAGTATAGTATACTATAGTATAGTTAATAGGTCTATGGGTAGCAAATACCAAACGGCTTTGCGTACGACGCAGGCTCATAGCATCACGACATGAAAACTGTTGGCTGTCATTATTAAGTGTAATCAAAACTTCCATTGGCAATGTACCAGGCTAATAGCAAGTGGGACAGGCAACCCTCATTACTTCTCATTGTTTAAAAGCTGATTTTTATTACCTGGGCAATGCTGGGTAGCTCAACTAGTATATAATTAGATGAAATAGATGAAGAATTTTCTTTGAAAACATGTATTTTTCAATAGTATTGCCTACTACTAACTAGTGTTAGTATGCAGTAGTTTATCAGTAGCTTGCAGTTGTAAAATGGGAAATACTAAATTACCTGCAGACAGTAAAATAACCATTGAGGTAACATTTTCACTATTTTCATAAGGAGAACACAGTCTGATTAGACCTATATAAATATTATTACTCTTGAGAATTGGTTTGCAAGATAATATATAAATATTACTAACCAGCATGGAAGCACCCATCACCCCAAATTTTTTCTATAGCTTTAGTAGTTGTGACTGTAATTCCATGGTTCATAAGATGGAACAACTCCTTGTATAAACATGTACATATATGTAAAAACCAAACCTTTAAATCAATTGAAAATCTTTAGACAAAACTTTCATTTTTGTTGCAGAAGCTGAGAGCATTGCATCGCATGGTAAAAATGGACTCGCACATATGCTACTAAACTATTATGGAAAAGTGGGTTCATCACCTAGACAACCAGCAAGAGTAAAGACCGAGGCAAAGGGAACTGCGTATAAATCCCAAGGATCTATAGCAAGACGGCTTTCAGATATTGGTAAAAAGCAGATGATATATGAACCAGGGAGACAATCAATGAAATATGAGAGAACTAAAACGATGTAATGTATAGCTGTTAGTATTGATTTGCATGACTAGGAATAGAAATGGGTGTAATTGCTGTGAAATATAGTGTAATGTCCGATTAGAATAGCAAGAAAACTTTACAAAAGTGAACAAACTTACCAAAACTTGCTAAATCACTAGCACAAAAGGCTTTTGAAACATTGCACTTCACTAACAATATCTTGAGAAATTCTCAGCTCATGATTTGTGTAGCTAACATGAAATGTCTTTGCTATTTGATGTTTAGAACAATATGTTTTTATTGATTTATTTATTTTATATGATTCGTGTTTATATATGGTTCAAAAATATGAAGTTACTGTCTAAGCCTATAAGCAACCAAAGCAACCAAAAGCTATTGACAGCAGTGCATCAACACCTTTAATGTCATTTGTACCTTGACATACTGCACAAGCAAAGCTAACAGACACAAAAGCTGATATTAATTTGCATTGTTCATATAATCACCGAACCTTGAAGCTATAGGAGAAGTAATTTAGTTGTCAGTTTTGCTAGCCTTAGCTTTTCTAGAGTCCTCTGTGAAAGTGTGGGTCTTCAAGGGAATTGTATGAAACTTCCTATACTGCTGGTGTTATAACTAGCAAAATGAACTAAGGTACTTGAAGAAAATTATTCCCTCAATACCCCATGTGATGTATGCGTAAAAACGGTTTTTGGACTTGCCCTACCATAAACATGCATATAAGTGGAAAAACTTCAATCACGCCAGAAAGGGTATAATTGGAGTTTTACTGAAAGGTATCATACGGAAAGGGAATTTTTTATCTCCGCAATGTTCCCAAACTGGATTGGTTCACAGCAAGTCTTGTCACCTAGTGAGCCATTCTTATTTATTTGCTTCCAGTTTGAACCAGAATTATCAAGCTGAAAGCATCATAATAGGTAACAACGTAGTAGTAGAAACTATTGTAATAATATAAAATGCTAATTTTGTTTTTAGATGTATGTCACAAAGTTCAGGTGTAAATTGATGTGAGTTTACGTGAAGCTTGAAATATCTTTCTTAAGTTTCAGTCTGAGTACTAGAATGACTAAAATGACTAGAATGACCTTTTTTGACTGATAGAAACAAAATTTCTAAAATTTTAAAAAACTTAATTAGATTAAGTGTATATATTAGCAAATTTTGGTTTCTATCAGCTCAAACAAGTCTTTTCATTCTAGTTCATACAATTTTTTGTTATACAATACTAATAAAGTTGTTAGAAATATGAGCTCAAAGTGCTACTAGAACAAACAATTTCAAAAGCCTTGTTGCTGACAATTGCTAAGGAATTATGCTTTTTTAAAGAGATGATAACTCTTACAGTTTAACACCAATACAGCCCCCCATAAAGAAAACATTACTATAAGTTTATTATCATGTACCAACAAATAGTTTTATATTCCGTACAAATTCTCTTTGAGGTAGTCACTGAGAATCGAGAAAAAAAGAGAGAAGGAAAGAAAATGACAAAGAGAAAAAGCAAGAAAGAGAGAGAGAGAGATATTTTTTGTTGTGAAGTTTATGTCAATTAAAGGCCAACTCACAATTGAACGTTTTTTACAAACAGCATTGTAGATCTTCACAATAATACTTGAAGTCACAAAAAATAAACAAGATTATTTTTAATTTTATAAAAGTTGTTCATAATGATAATTTAATAGTTTACTAAATCGGCTAACCACATCAGCAACAATGCTTATTGACTGGCAGTTTTGAGTGAAATACACATATATCTATGATATCTATGATATCTATACATTTATATCTATGAGCTCAAAGTCAGCGATTGTAGAACAGTAAACTTAAAGCCTACAGCAGTCGTTACTATGTTGAACTTGTATCTTCATCCATAAATACGTAAAAGAGAAGATGACAATTGAATAAAGCGAGGGTTTCATATGGCGATGGAGTTGTGTTCTCTACTCAAAACAAGTGTGGCAAAAGAATATGATAATTGCTTTTTCACATAATTTGCCTTCAACACTAATGACAAGGTGCTTTAATTATGATAAGAAAAAGTTGCGTATTTTATGTAAAGAGTATCAATGAAGAGCTAAATTCTAACTTTTTTATTAATTCTTTTAAAATTGACTAAACTAGTCGTTAATATAAATAATTTTCAGTTTTGAAATAAGAGCCCGTTATGTTCAGTTCGATATTTAGTTCAAAGACAAAAACCGCATTAGAGTGTGTAAATCATGTTATACTGTTGTAAAGAGCCGACAACATGAAAGTATAATTAATTTAATTTAATGTAAAAAAATTCAAGGTTATGTAATTATATAGTTATAGTTTAGAAAAATCATATTTGTATTGCAACTAAAAATATTGTATTCATGCCATGTTAACTTTAGTATTATAATATTCTTGAGTGTTCATGTTGAAGGTTGTTTACTGCGCACTGTTTTGCAAAAGTTAAAAGTAAAAACTAAATCTCTCAAGCCAATTAAAACAAAGTAATGATATGATCAAACTCTATAAAAATTGTAGTAACTACACATCTATAATTATTAATTGTATTAGCACCTTATTGTTAACGTACCTGTAATCTTCTCCAATTTCCGTGTTGATGATAGCTTCCTAACATCCTTTAATACTGATCAGGTGTTTAATCATTTAGCATTTACCAATTACCATTCTATTAATCATCACCTGAATTATTCATAGACTACTCAAGATATTAATGAAGGCTAATGTAGGATTCTCTTATGAATCAATCATAGATGGCCTCGTTGTAAGGTAAGGATCACTTGTCTCTGTGTGTCAGCTCAGTGGTCAGTCTTTTTATAAAGTATTTGTGACTTCTACTAGAGAGGTCTCTATATTCCGGTGTGGTATTTTCAATGTCTAAGTGTGGCTTTGCTTGTGAATGTTTAAATTTGTCACGGACATAAAAGATGCTTACATTTATTGAATAATTGATTGGCTTTGAGAGTTCTCCGGCTAAAATCATTTTTCTGCTTTGTATACCTTTTTATACTCTTTGCTTTTATTTTTCTAACTGTATGATTATAGATACTTCATGTAGAATGAGCCAGCTTAAAGTGTATTAATGCACCATAAATCGGCAACTTTGTATGTAGTTATTTTTAATCATCCTAGTCTACTCTTTGAGCCAAGAACTTTTTTATACCAGCTTTTATATTTAAAAGTTGATCTTTGGCCTGGTATTTAGACATTTTTAAACAAAAAAGGTTTCTACATCTTTCTGTATATGCAATCGTGTAAACAGCGTGGTAACAGTCATCATTGTAGTCACAAAGGGAGTCGTCATCAAAGTCATCTTGGCGCTCACAATGACGTTTTTGCCTGTTGTGATGACAGATATCAGTTGCACTAGCTTAAAAAACATGTCATTGTATGCAGCTAAGAGAAGTTATGTTAAGAAAAACTCGTGTGGAGCATTCACTCTGCCAATTTAATCTGACTAGCATAGACAAGAGTTGAGGGTAAATTTCTATTTGTTTTCATTACAACAATAATTGTCATCAAAATTATTGTAGTTGAATTGTGCTACAGCAGCGAGTGTACAACCAGTACACAAATACCGTCACTCAGAGTGGAGTTTGATATATGAATGGATAACAAATAAGCGAATAATCTATACCATAATAAGAACATGTCTGTCTGTCCATCTGTCCATCTGTCTGTTTATCTGTGCAAAGCCACGGTTGGAGGCAGGGACAAAAGATTGTATTATACAAGATTCAAACTTCTAACAGTCAGCATAGCAGCCCAACACTTTTACACGTGGCTAATCATCCATCTTGTAGCATGTCTGAACAGCTCTGCTTATTCTTACTCTTTGTGTTTTATCAGCACACCTGACAATCCCTAACCGCACTCAAGGCTGTCAGACTACTAGTGTAGACAATTGTGTTGATACTCAAAACAATATCCATCTCAAGACTTAAGTTCAGTCACATAGCTTCGGGACTAATGTAGCGTTAGCCAGCTGAGCTAGTGATCACCTGATTTACTTCTTGAAGATGTTTTCTTACTTCTTCTGGCAAGGGGATTAATGCGGTCTAAATTTAGCCAGTGACACAGCTGATAGTTTTGTGGGCTTCAAAAGAAAAGCTAGTATTCTCATCTCGTAACTATGAGAGCCTTATTCAAATTTTTTCTTTTATGAAAATGGTCACACGATTTAGCATTCATTGTATTTTGGTTTTTACCTTGTTTAGATAAGGTTGCTTTTATAGTTTGTATAAAAGGCTACAGCTGAACAGAAATTTTTTTTTTTTAAGAACATTTTTCCAAGTTCTTAGATAAAAACAGAGAAATTTTTTTTATAAGAACTTGGAATATGTTTGTCAGGAGAATAAAAATAAAATTATAAAAAATATATTATAGATAACACATCTTTTAAAAGTAGACACAAAAAACAGGCAAAAACTAATACAGTTCAATGTTTTTGTGAGTCATTATTGGTCAAGTCATTACAAACCAGCAGTCAAATTCATTAAGGTTTTCATCGTTTGATCATCAAATATCTTAATATACCATTAATAAGAATATTCATTTCTTAGTTAAATTTTATGCATTAAAAGATGTTCTGCTTTTGGGTAGGGCCACTGCAATACTACAGTCAATCCATTAGTTTAAGAGCCTAAGTAAGGCTAGGGTGAGCACTATATATACTCAAGTTTACCCATATTTTAAACAGGCCACAAAGCTATTTTAATCTACAAACAAAAGTTTGATGCATGTAAGCGTTTCTGAAGGAGGAAACCAAATTAGTAGCTAACACAAGGATCTTGGTTTCTTTTGCCATTTTAGAAATGGGTGAAATGAGATAAGTGAATAATTTATCAATTAGTTTTTGCTATATTGATAAGCAATGTTAAAGCATTTTTGGCAGGTTCTTGTTATATACTGTAAGAATGCATCATCGAGAACCGCACCTTGCCACTACTATAAATTCGTGAAGTTATTCTTATTAAATCATTTGTAGCAAGTGTGGTACCAGCGCGTGGTATGGTATGGCGTGTGGTAAGTGTGGTATGAACTTCAGCTGTATGGGTAAAGTTCATTGAATAGGAACAATATCTAGAGCTTTTTAGCACCATAGCTCATATTTTGACAGCTGCGGTGCAAGTCACTGCTCAACCGTGGCAAAGTTACGTCCATATGCCATTCATCGTGACCTACAAAGCTTTTTGACGTTCTTGTTAGCAAAAACACACAGACAACAAATAATTTTACTAGCATTAAACAGTTTTTATTAAATTAATCAACAAGCTTGCAAAACTGAAGTTTGCTAAACATATTTTGAGATACAGCATAAGGTTACCATAAACTATCATGCCAGCGAATAAGGTGTTTGACGCATGAGTGTGCATGCTTAAAACAAATGCAGTTAAATGATACAGGAAAAATCACTGGGGAATTTAAAAACAGTTTACTGAATCAGAACAGCTCACCTATCTCAAATAAAAGACACGCACAAAAAATGCAGTATAAGTAATGAGAAGTGATGAAACTAACAGAGGACTATGTCGCTCTAACAGTAATAAGGGATTCAGAATCATTTTCTTTTCTTCTAATGCAAAAGTGGTAGAGCAAAAAACCAATTTTATCTAATCAACTTGAACTGAATAAAACATGAAAACTTTTCAAGTACATAATCTGTTACTGTTACTTATAATCACTGAGAAAACATGGTAATGGTTTTGGTGGTAGCATAGCAGTCTATAATATTACTGTACATGCTAATAACATCTTATTCTAGTGTATCTACTACCAACATCTTATTCTAGTCTATCTACTACCAACATCTTATTCTAGTGTATCTACTACCAACATCTTATTCTAGTGTATCTACTACCAACATCTTATTCTAGTGTATCTACTACCAACATCTTATTCTAGTGTATCTTCTACCAACATCTTATTCTAGTGTATCCACTACCAACATCTTATTCTAGTGTATCTACTACCAACATCTTATTCTAGTCTATCTACTACCAACATCTTATTCTAGTCTATCTACTACCAACATCTTATTCTAATGTATCTACTACCAGCATCTTATTCTAGTGTATCTACTACCAACATCTTATTCTAGTGTATCTACTACCAACATCTTATTCTAGTCTATCTACTACCAACATCTTATTCTAGTCTATCTACTACCAACATCTTATTCTAGTCTATCTACTACCAACATCTTATTCTAGTGTATCTACTACCAGCATCTTATTCTAGTGTATCTACTACCAACATCTTATTCTAGTGTATCTAATAACAACATCTTATTCTAGTGTATCTACTACCAACATCTTATTCTAGTGTATCTACTCCCAGCATCTTATTCTAGTGTATCCACTACCAACATCTTATTCTAGTCTATCTTCTACCAACATCTTATTCTAGTGTATCTACTTCCAACATCATATTCTAGTCTATCTTCTACCAACATTTTATTCTAGTCTATCTACTACCAACATCTTATTCTAGTGTATCTACTCACAACATCTTAATCTAGTGTATCTACTACCAACTTCTTATTCTAGTGTATCTACTCCCAACATCTTATTCTAGTGTATCTACTACAAACATCTTATTCTAGTGTATCTACTACCAACATCTTATTCTAGTGTATCTACTACCAACATCTTATTCTAGTGTATCTTCTACCAACATCTTATTCTAGTGTATCTACTACCAACATCTTATTCTAGTGTATCTAGTACCAACATCTTATTCTAGTGTATCTACTACCAACATCTTATTCTAGTGTATTTACTCCCAACATCTTATTCTAGTGTATCTACTTCCAACATCATATTCTAGTCTATCTTCTACCAGCATCTTATTCTAGTGTATCTACTACCAACATCTTATTCTAGTGTATCTACTTCCAACATCATATTCTAGTGTATCTACTTCCAACATCATATTCTAGTCTATCTTCTACCAACATTTTATTCTAGTCTATCTACTACCAACATCTTATTCTAGTGTATCTTCTACCAACATTTTATTCTAGTGTATCTACTACCAACATCTTATTCTAGTGTATCCACTACCAACATCTTATTCTAGTGTATCTACTTCCAACATCATATTCTAGTCTATCTTCTACCAACATTTTATTCTAGTCTATCTACTACCAACATCTTATTCTAGTGTATCTACTACCAACATCTTATTCTAGTGTATCTACTACCAACATCTTATTCTAGTGTATCTACTACCAACATCTTATTCTAGTGTATCCACTACCAACATCTTATTCTAGTGTATTTACTCCCAACATCTTATTCTAGTGTATCTACTACCAACATCTTATTCTAGTGTATCCACTACCAACATCTTATTCTAGTGTATCTACTAACAACATCTTATTCTAGTCTATCTACTCCCAACATCTTATTCTAGTGTATCTACTACCAACATCTTATTCTAGTGTATCTACTACCAACATCTTATTCTAGTGTATCTACTACCAACATCTTATTCTAGTGTATCTACTAACAACATCTTATTCTAGTCTATCTACTCCCAACATCTTATTCTAGTGTATCTACTACCAACATCTTATTCTAGTGTATCTACTACCAACATCTTATTCTAGTGTATCTACTACCAACATCTTATTCTAGTGCATCTACTACCAACATCTTATTCTAGTGTAGCTACTACCAACATCTTATTCTAGTGTATCTACTACCAACATCTTATTCTAGTCTATCTACTCCCAACATCTTATTCTAGTGTATCTACTACCAACATCTTATTCTAGTGTATCTACTACCAACATCTTATTCTAGTGTATCTACTAACAACATCTTATTCTAGTCTATCTACTCCCAACATCTTATTCTAGTGTATCTACTACCAACATCTTATTCTAGTGTATCTACTACCAACATCTTATTTTAGTGTATCTACTACCAACATCTTATTCTAGTGTATCTACTACCAACATCTTATTCTAGTGTATCTACTAACAACATCTTATTCTAGTCTATCTACTCTCAACATCTTATTCTAGTGTATCTACTACAAACATCTTATTCTAGTGTATCTAGTACCAACATCTTATTCTAGTGTATCTACTACCAACATCTTATTCTAGTGTATCTATTACCAACATCTTATTCTAGTGTATCTACTACCAACATCTTATTCTAGTGTATCTACTACCAACATCTTATTCTAGTGTATCTACTACCAACATCTTATTCTAGTGTATCTACTCCCAACATCTTATTCTAGTGTATCTACTACCAACATCTTATTCTAGTGTATCTACTACCAACATCTTATTCTAGTGTATTTACTACCAACATTTTATTCTAGTCTATCTACTCCCAACATCTTATTCTAGTGTATCTACTACCAGCATCTTATTCTAGTGTATCTACTACCAACATCTTATTCTAGTGTATCTTCTACCAACATCTTATTCTAGTGTATCTACTTCGAACATCATATTCTAGTCTATCTTCTACCAACATTTTATTCTAGTCTATCTACTACCAACATCTTATTCTAGTGTATCTACTACCAACATCTTATTCTAGTGTATCTACTACCAACATCTTATTCTAGTGTATCTACTACCAACATCTTATTCTAGTGTATCTACTACCAACATCTTATTCTAGTGTATCTTCTACCAACATCTTATTCTAGTGTATCTACTACCAACATCTTATTCTAGTGTATCTACTACCAACATCTTATTCTAGTGTATCTACTACCAACATCTTATTCTAGTGTATCCACTACCAACATCTTATTCTAGTGTATCTACTACCAACATCTTATTCTAGTGTATCTACTACCAACATCTTATTCTAGTGTATCTACTACCAACATCTTATTCTAGTGTATCTACTACCAACATCTTATTCTAGTGTATCTACTACCAACATCTTATTCTAGTGTATCTACTACCAACATCTTATTCTAGTGTATCTACTACCAACATCTTATTCTAGTGTATCTACTACCAGCATCTTATTCTAGTGTATCTACTCCCCAATCTTATTCTAGTGCACTTACTACCAACATCTTATTCTAGTGTATCTACTCCCAACATCTTATTCTAGTGTATCTACTACCAACATCTTATTCTAGTGTATCTACTCCCAACATCTTATTCTAGTGTATCTACTCCCAACATCTTATTCTAGTGTATCTACTACCAACATCTTATTCTAGTGTATCTACTACCAACATCTTATTCTAGTGCATCTACTACCAACATCTTATTCTAGTGTATCTACTACCAACATCTTATTCTAGTGTATCTACTACCAACATCTTATTCTAGTGTATCTACTACCAGCATCTTATTCTAGTGTATCTACTACCAACATCTTATTCTAGTGTATCTACTAACAACATCTTATTCTAGTGTATCTACTACCAGCATCTTATTCTAGTCTATCTACTAGCAACATCTTATTCTAGTGTATCTACTACCAACATCTTATTCTTGTGTATCTACTACCAAAATCTTATTCTAGTGCATCTACTCCCAACATTTTATTCTAGTGTATCTACTACCAACATGTTATTCTAGTGTATCTACTCCCAACATCTTATTCTAGTGTATCTACTACCAACATCTTATTTTAGTGTATCTACTACCAACATCTTATTCTAGTGTATCTTCTACCAACATCTTATTCTAGTGTATCTACTACCAACATCTTATTCTAGTGTATCTACTCCCAACATCTTATTCTAGTGTATTTACTCCCAACATCTTATTCTAGTGTATCTACTACCAACATCTTATTCTAGTGTATCTACTCCCAACATCCTATTCTAGTGTATCTACTACCAACATCTTATTCTAGTGTATCTACTCCCAACATCTTATTCTAGTGTATCTACTACCAACATCTTATTCTAGTGTATCTACTAACAACATTCTATTCTAGTGTATCTACTACCAACATCTTATTTTAGTCTATCTACTACCAACATCTTATTCTAGTGTTTGTACTAACAAGATCTTATTCTAATATATATACTAACTTGTTGTAGACACAAATTCGGGTATAAATTTTTCAAGGCCAGTTTCATGTCAGATCTCAACAAAAATGTCAGAGCATTAAACAAGACTGTAATCATATCATTCCTATTTTTTTAATTCATTGTAAATTCACAATAATCAAAGAAACTCACGTAATAGGATACCTCATTTATTTTCGCTCAGGAATGTTCTTATGAGTTTTAGCCGGTTTGATTAATTCTCACCATTAAATGAAGATTGCCTAATCTACGTCACACGGACGTTGATGTAGTTGTCTAGACCGGTCAAAAGGTTTAATGAATAAGAGATGATTTATCATCCTGAAATGTGCCAAGCATATGTGATTAATCAGTTACTACAAGCTAGCTAAGAGATGTTACTACTAGCTTCATTTTTGATGATCGCAATGATAGGAAGTTAAGACTCAAATAGTCAGCAAAATTATGTTTTTGTTCCTATGGTTAAATGAAAAGATAAAGAAAATACAAAAGTTTCTATTGAAATTTCTGATGTTTTTATATATAGTCTTATATACGTCAAATGTGTTATTAGCATTTTCAGGTGACTCACTCTTGAATTTGCTTTGCTAGTTGTTTAGAAACAATTTTGTGCAACTTCTGTTGTTCCCTCTATTACCCATTTTGAAGAAGTATTGTGGAAAAGTTTTGCACAACACTTGGCTTAATTTCCTAGAATATTTGATGAGTTTTTTTTCAAACTATAATGCGTTTATAAACGTTAATGTGTTATATTTGTAGAAGATAACAAAAACAACAATAAATAGAAAAAATTTGAAAAACAGACTGTGATTGCATCAATGCATGAAAAAAACTAAAAAATGAAAAAATAACCTCAATTGGTTCTTGAGCAACGTGTATAAAAAGATTGTTAAACTCAGCAGCTGCCAATGAGCTTTTACAGAGTATATTAAGAACATTAAAACTGTTTGACTAAAGACAGCTTTCACCAACATCTCCAAAATAAATTACAAATGTAAATACATAAGAAATACAGAAACCTATTTCCCGTCCTAAACATACATGTACATGCTTTTCTGTTAGACCCCCAAAGTGTTCATCTGACCTGGGTGGTCATCTTTGAGCTGTAAACCATACTAGTGGTCGTCTGGTTGCCACTGATTATATATGTTGGCATTTTGCTTGTAACATTAGAATGGTTCTTCATTGTTGTTAGCGTCTATAATCTGGGATCTTCTGTTAGGAGTGGGAGCGACTTTGACAGGGATTCCTTTGTATATAAGAACTTGTACTAACTCCCCATTGACTTTTCGAAATACCTTTTTACAATCTTCCGGAGTTATTTCTCTTGCTTCAATTTGACTGGTGCTTTTTCTTGAAGGCATTCTCTTTGTTCTGTAAAGTAGTAGAGCTAGTAGTTGTAGATGGCTGAACATAAACTGCAGATATTTTGTTTATTATCTTATTAATACACAAACTTGGTATTAAATTAACATAATAGTCTTACCTTTGGTATTTGAGTTGAATCTCCCTTTACTTCTTTGCTTATGGAAATTTATCAGTTCCAGAGCCAGAAAGGTTTCTGTTTACAGTTGAGCTTACTTCAACAAGCTGAAGTGAACTGAATAATCCCTGGCATGTTTTTCTTTTTTATGCAAAAATCACTCATCCACAACAACCGGTAAACATCACGCAATCAGTTGAGCAATGGTTAATAGACCAACATGTCTAACATGATGCTCAATCAACCAGTTATTTTCTATCCATTAATTTCCAACCAGGAAATTCCCCATGGCTAAAAGACCACCATATTGTACATTGGACACACCCATTACATAATTATACAAAGCAGTGAATGAGTCACTCGCTAGTAAAGCTAACTTGTCTGATATCATTTATACCTGAGTTCGCTTTTGGAGTTATTTGCTCTCTATCAACCAGCAGAACTCTTCTAATCACTTTCTTGTTTTTTCTTTGGTTTTTTTATCATTTTAAAATTGCTCGTGTTCCTTCTTAAAAGTGCAGTTTTTTCTTTGTGGCAATGTTAGCTGTTAATAAATAGACACTAGAAAAGGGCATAAAACTATTTCCAATATACAACTTGCTAGAAACACATATACGTAAACACATAATTACAGCATATCCGTTTCCATCATTGACATTTGTGGTACAAATATGCTTCCAATTATTTTAGATTTTTTGGTGTTTGTATCATTGCTACAAAACAGTCATTTTATTAAAGTATTATATATCTACCCTATAACTATCAATTCCAACAGGTCTTAACACAAGTTATATGAGCTTTTTAACAATCAATAACCCATTTTGTACAGTAATAGACAGGGATCCTGGGTTGGAGCGTGCTTAAAAGAGCTTTGTCAATTTATAGAAGTTTAATAGCGTTAGAAACAAATACTTATACCGCATAAAAAACTTTATCAGGACATAACTAATCTATTTCCAGCCTCATGTGATGTAATGACTCGTGAAAAAACCAGCCTAACATGTATGGCAATCTTGTGAGTGTTTCATTTCCAGCCACGTCAGAAAGTGGAAATTCCATTACCAAACAAAGCGGTTTGAAGCTGTGATGCATTTTAAAATAGTGATGTAATCTATGAATCACATGATGGTATACTGTACAACCCCTATTTGAATGCGCGCCTAAAAAAAGAAAAGTTGAAAGTTGAAAAGTAGAGCGCCATTGCGTTCAAATAGAGGCTTTACGGTATATCGATTACGAATGAAAAAAGATTCAGGAACAAAACTCAGAGTTCTTGAACGAGATCTAACGGCTTACAGTTAAAAAAATGATTATGCATCTGCTTCAAAGTTCATCTGTAGTCTCTACTAAGCTCCAAGCTCTGAATACAGGTTTACACCGAGAGATCAGGTGTTGATTGCCTCTTATTAAATACAAGTGCAGTTACACGGGCCCAGGTTTGGCACCAATACAAGAAGCTATGTCAGCACTGACACCGATGCTTGTACCAAATTTGGTGCATCATTCTCATACCACTAGATCCTTTCCATCTTTTAGATTGTAAAAATTAACTGAAAGCCAAAAGACTCGCAATAAAACCAAAGCCAATTGAGGAAAAGTAGTCGTGAACAATTAACGCTATTGGCTGATATATTGCCAGCTTTAATATTACTAGAATAATATCAATCTATTAATATAACTCCCACAATAATTCTGTAATTCTCTATAATATATAACTCTAATAATTCTCTATAATATATAATTCTATAACTCTAATAGTTCTCTATAATATATAACTCTATAACTCTAATAATTCTCTATAATATATAACTCTAATAATTCTCTATAATATATAACTCTATAACTCTAATAATTCTCTATAATATATAACTCTATAACTCTAATAATTCTCTATAATATATAACTCTATAACTCTAATAATTCTCTATAATATATAACTCTATAACTCTAATAATTCTCTATAACATATAACTCTATAACTCTAATAATTCTCTATAATATATAACTCTATAACTCTAATAATTCTCTATAATATATAACTCTATAACTCTAATAATTCTCTATAATATATAACTCTATAACCCTAATAATTCTCTATAATATATAACTCTATAACTCTACCATAAAACTCTAATCTTGTTGTGCTCTTGTTTAAAACTGTTGCACTGGAGTAACATCATAGCAGGTATTCAAAGTGCTTCATAAAATATTGGCACTAAAATTCATGACATTCAGCTTTGAATACTGACACATCACCAACCGTGCTAATCCAACCACCATCCAGAGTCACAGAATAATCTTTATTTACTATGATAAGACTGGTGTCCATGATGTTAAAAAATAGCTCCACGAGTTATGGATTATCCAATGTTAAAGGTTGACTTGCAACAAAATTCACATTACAGTTATTTGGTATCAAAAGATTCACCATGTCTTACTCTGTTGTGTTGTAAGTGCCAAATATGTGGAAATGTGATTACAAGCTCTGAAAAGCTCAAAAACGAAAAGCCGCCGTAGATTGGAATCTGTTTATTTCTCTGACGTAGTCATTACAGTTTGGTTATTGTCTTGTCATGTGATGTGATGTTCTCACGTGTCTTTAAAGGCCAATAAAAAGCTCAATATAAAACTTATCGTAGCACTAGTTTATGACAAACATTTTGGGTTTTACCGAAGACCCCGTATCAAATATAGATGCTCGCTACTTTACAGTTTTGTTTCGGCTTGATCTAATCGTCAAGTCGTAATCTGATCATGTGACCTAATACTTCGCAATTATTTTCTGCAGCACTTTTCGATTATCATAGGTGACCAACAGGCTTGTCTTGATTATCAGACAATGATATGTACTCCTTCGAGCTAAGGTTAAAAAATTAAACGAATTTTTATGGTAAGTTATAAGATATCAGTGCTAAAAGTGACAACATTACAATGACGATAAAACAGACGCGTAAGAACAATAGACAAGGTTTTATTGAATGCGTGAAGTATATTTGTAAAAATATTTCGATGAATGAGGTTGCATGAAAGTGTAAACAGAAACCATCTCTCACAACTACATCCCATTTGAGCCGTTTTGGAAAGAGAATCCAAACTACGGCGGTCTCGCGTGGCTGCGATTAACTGTTCGTTTTTTAGCTTTTAAGAGCCTGTAATCACATTTCCACATATTTGGCACTTACAACACAACAGAGTAAGACATGGTGAATCTTTTCATATCAAATAACTGTAACGTGAATTTCGTTGCAAGTCAACCTTTAAAAAGCATGGCTACTCCAAGCAATTCTGTGCTCAGTTCACAAACTTATAACTTTTGTTTCACATTTCAATGGGCGACGGTCTATCTTATTAGACACTCAAGGATGCGTCTTTGCATGCATTAAAGACACAACTCCTTCAATTTGTGTTGAAAATGCAAAACATTCCTTAGCAATGTCAGTTTTGTATAAAACATCACACAAAAACGGACACACAGGATCAATCTGCATGATCATAAGCCATACAGACTTGGTCTTATGTCAGTAAAAAAGACACTAGCAAATCTATGGTAGCATCTTTACGGTCTACACGAGCAAGATGTTCCAGGGGATAATATCAGGCTAATATAATACTTCATGCGATTAGGTAAAACTGACTGCACCTTGTACTTATGCTGAAATGTGTAAGCAATGAGAACCATGCAAGATCGAATTGAGGTACAAAGCGCGAGGCTCGAAGCACTTAGCAGCAAGCGTTCTAACGATTCAACTTGTTTAGTAATCTAGCACAGTTGCAGTGAGTTCATGTTGCACTATTTATTAGCCTTGAAAGACTGTCCATGTTTTACACTGACTTACAACAACTATTTATCAGTTTTGTAAGCCGTTGGTTTTGTAGGAATAATTCAACAAAAATTCATTATTCACTTCACATGGACATTGCGGTAGTTGCCTAGACCATTCAAAGTTTCTATGGTATGAGGTGGAGACTCGCATAATCAATAAAATTATATTTGTTGTCTCCATGGTTTAGTGAATATTAAAAACAATTCAAGACACTAGTCATTAGTGTCTTGAATTTTTTTCTACTTCAAAACTACTTCAAAAGATTACTATTTTTGTCTAAACTTTGAGGTGTTATATTTGTAAACAATAACAGAAACAATAATAAAACACAACAATAAATAGAAACAATAAATAAGAATAAACAAAAACTGTGATTGCATCAGTGCATGAAAAATAACTTCAATTGGATCTTCAGCAGTGGTAACTTGTAAAACAATAGTCAAGCGCAGTAGTCTACAAGGAGCTTTTACAGAGTAATAATAAGGCTGTCTTTTACAGAGGCTTTCTGTCAGAAACCGACAATGACTTGCATCTTAGCGATGCATGCTAGATGGTAGAGAGCGTGGTAGAGCAGTGTGGTAGAAAAGAGGTGATCCAGTGCTTAGTATATCTACCACTTCCGGAGCTGTCAGATTAATCTGAAGGGAAGCCTTTGCGACACGTTCAGTCTGACAGAGCCTGCTAGCTATTTCCCTTGCCCAATGTGCGAAGGACAGAGGTAGATTTTTAACACCTCTACGTTGTCAGTGGGGTGCACAGGGCCTCCAAGTTATGGTCTAGATCCGAAAGACCCAGCAATTTAAGGTGGAAAGCTCGCTGAGAGGTTTTTGTCAGATCAGCATCAAGCAGGACTCGAATGACCAACCCCTTAGTTGATAAGTCAAAGGCGCTACCACTAGGCCACCCTGACACCCTTTTCACAGAGTATATTACAACATTAAAGCTGTTTGACTAGTGGCAGCTGTCAGTGACCTCTCCATTTAAGTAAAATATACATACATGTATAAGTACATAAAAATACAGAAATCGAGCTCTCTTCCTAAATACACATGCCTTACTGAACACTTTGGCTCTCCCAAAGTGCTCATCCGACCTGAGTGGTCATTTTTGAACTTTATGCCATACTAGCAGTCTTCTGACTCTCACTGATTATCTATGTTGAGTTAAACATCAGAATGGTTCTTCATTGTTGTTTGCGTCTATAATCTGGGATCTTCTGTTAGGAGTGGGAGCGACTTTGACAGGAATTCCTTTGTATATAAGAACTTGTACTAACTCTCCACTGACTCTTCTAAATACCTTCTTACAATCTTCAGGAGTTATTTCTCTTGCTTCAATTTGACTGGTGCTCTTCCTTGAAGGCATTCTCTTTTCTCTGTAAAATAGTAGAACTGGCAGTTGTTAATGACCGAACATAAACTGCAGATTTTTTTTCAATAGTTTATTAATACACATACTAGGTATTAAATTAAGCTAATAGTCGATAGCTAGCTATAGTTTAGCTAGCTATAGCTAACTAAACTAAGCTATAATATTACCTTTGATTTATAGATTTGAATATTTTTTGGTTTTTTGCGTCAGGAAACTTCTTCAGAAAATTCTCGTTACGGTTGAGCTTACTTCAAGAAACTCAAGTGAACTGAATAACTGCTGACATGTTTTTCTCTTTTATACAAAAACTACTCACCTGAAACAAACCAGTAAACATCCCGCAATCCGTTGAGCAATAGTTTATAGACAAACATGTCCAACACGCCCACCAAACTTTCCATTACTTTAACCCGTTTCCAATGGAAATTCCATGACTCACAACACACGCTCTTCAAGCGTGATGATTAATTGAATATTCAAAGCAGTGAGACACTTGATAGTAGCATAGGCTTATTTGGTCTCATACATCTTCTACAAAGCTGTTAGTATAAATTTGACGTGATGTGTTATGAAATGTATCAACTACTTCTTACTTTAGCTCGAAACCTTATCAAATGCTATATCTTTAGACAAAAGCACCTGGATATACTGTAACACAAATTAACACAGCTGAGTCAATGGCAAATGCTATAAAGTTGATGAATTGAAAAAAAATCTTGAAACATAACATTTTTGACTAGCATTTATTATTCAAAACAAAATGAAAGTAGGTAAAGTTGTTTAAGATTGGATCCTTGCCCAAATCAATTAGCTGTGACAGAGTTCGACATGTTCTTTTCTAACATAGTTGATTACTACTGCTAGTTGATTACCATTACTGTCACTAGTAATATTACTGCTACTATTACTATTGCTAACACTATTACTGTTACTATTACTGTTACTATTACTGTTACTATTACTAGCCCTATTACTGTTACTAACACTATTAATGTTACTATTACTGTTACTATTACTGTTACCATTACTATTACTGTTACTATTACTGTTACCATTACTATTACTGTTACTATTACTAACCCTATTTCTGTTACTGTTACTAACACTATTACTGTTCCTATTATTAATACTGTTACTGGTACACTACTAATACTATTACTGTTACCATTACCATTCCCATTACTATCCTCATTACCGTCACCGTTACTATCACAATATGGTTCTCTAAACTGGTATTAAAGAAAATCTTTTTATAGATTTTAGCAGAGAATTAAGTTAGCCATTAGTTTTTGTGTTTTGACTTTATGGTAAGTATATTAATACGCATTATTATTCTTATGCTGTTGATAAATTCAGTCTACCGGCATTAACATTCAGCCAGTCCTTTCTGAACTCTGCTATCAGATAGCTACCGTAGCTGGAAATATCTTATATACAATTAGTCAATAACAGTAACTCTTCTATCAGATAGCTACCGTAGCTGGAAATATCTTATATACAATTAGTCAATAACAGTAACTCTTCTATCAGATAGCTACCGTAGCTGGAAATATCTTATATACAATTAGTCAATAACCGTAACTCAGCTATCAGATAGCTACCATAGCTGGAAATATCTTATATACAATTAGTCAATAACAGTAACTCAGCTATCAGATAGCTACCGTAGCTGGAAATATCTTATATACAATTAGTCAATAACAGTAACTCTTCTATCAGATAGCTACCATAGCTGGAAATATCTTATATACAATTAGTCAATAACAGTAACTCAGCTATCAGATAGCTACCATAGCTGGAAATATCTTATATACAATTAGTAAATAACAGTAACTCTTCTATCAGATAGCTACCATAGCTGGAAATATCTTATATACAATTAGTCAATAACAGTAACTCAGCTATCAGATAGCTACCATAGCTGGAAATATCTTATATACAATTAGTAAATAACAGTAACTCTTCTATCAGATAGCTACCATAGCTGGAAATATCTTATATACAATTAGTAAATAACAGTAACTCTTCTATCAGATAGCTACCGTAGCTGTAAATATCTTATATACAATTAGTAAATAACAGTAACTCTTCTATCAGATAGCTACCGTAGCTGTAAATATCTTATATACAATTAGTAAATAACAGTAACTCTTCTATCAGATAGCTACCGTAGCTGTAAATATCTTATATACAATTAGTCAATAACAGTAACTCAGCTATCAGATAGCTACCATAGCTGGAAATATCTTATATACAATTAGTCAATAACAGTAACTCTTCTATCAGATAGCTACCATAGCTGGAAATATCTTATATACAATTAGTCAATAACAGTAACTCAGCTATCAGATACATATCGTAGCTGGAAATATCTTATATACAATTAGTAAATAACAGTAACTCTTCTATCAGATAGCTACCATAGCTGGAAATATCTTATATACAATTAGTCAATAACAGTAACTCAGCTATCAGATAGCTACCGTAGCTGGAAATATCTTATATACAATTAGTAAATAACAGTAACTCAGCTATCAGATAGCTACCGTAGCTGGAAATATCTTATATACAATTAGTCAATAACAGTAACTCTGCTATCAGATAGCTACCGTAGCTGGAAATATCTTATATACAATTAGTCAATAACAGTAACTCAGCTATCAGATAGCTACCATAGCTGGAAATATCTTATATACAATTAGTCAATAACAGTAACTCAGCTATCAGATAGCTACCGTAGCTGGAAATATCTTATATACAATTAGTAAATAACAGTAACTCAGCTATCAGATAGCTACCGTAGCTGGAAATATCTTATATACAATTAGTCAATAACAGTAACTCTGCTATCAGATAGCTACCGTAGCTGGAAATATCTTATATACAATTAGTCAATAACAGTAACTCAGCTATCAGATAGCTACCATAGCTGGAAATATCTTATATACAATTAGTCAATAACAGTAACTCAGCTATCAGATACATATCGTAGCTGGAAATATCTTATATACAATTAGTAAATAACAGTAACTCTTCTATCAGATAGCTACCGTAGCTGGAAATATCTTATATACAATTAGTCAATAACAGTAACTCTTCTATCAGATAGCTACCGTAGCTGGAAATATCTTATATACAATTAGTCAATAACCGTAACTCAGCTATCAGATAGCTACCATAGCTGGAAATATCTTATATACAATTAGTCAATAACAGTAACTCAGCTATCAGATAGCTACCGTAGCTGGAAATATCTTATATACAATTAGTCAATAACAGTAACTCTTCTATCAGATAGCTACCATAGCTGGAAATATCTTATATACAATTAGTCAATAACAGTAACTCAGCTATCAGATAGCTACCATAGCTGGAAATATCTTATATACAATTAGTAAATAACAGTAACTCTTCTATCAGATAGCTACCATAGCTGGAAATATCTTATATACAATTAGTCAATAACAGTAACTCAGCTATCAGATAGCTACCATAGCTGGAAATATCTTATATACAATTAGTAAATAACAGTAACTCTTCTATCAGATAGCTACCATAGCTGGAAATATCTTATATACAATTAGTAAATAACAGTAACTCTTCTATCAGATAGCTACCGTAGCTGTAAATATCTTATATACAATTAGTAAATAACAGTAACTCTTCTATCAGATAGCTACCGTAGCTGTAAATATCTTATATACAATTAGTAAATAACAGTAACTCTTCTATCAGATAGCTACCGTAGCTGTAAATATCTTATATACAATTAGTCAATAACAGTAACTCAGCTATCAGATAGCTACCATAGCTGGAAATATCTTATATACAATTAGTCAATAACAGTAACTCTTCTATCAGATAGCTACCATAGCTGGAAATATCTTATATACAATTAGTCAATAACAGTAACTCAGCTATCAGATACATATCGTAGCTGGAAATATCTTATATACAATTAGTAAATAACAGTAACTCTTCTATCAGATAGCTACCATAGCTGGAAATATCTTATATACAATTAGTCAATAACAGTAACTCTTCTATCAGATAGCTACCGTAGCTGGAAATATCTTATATACAATTAGTCAATAACAGTAACTCTTCTATCAGATAGCTACCATAGCTGGAAATATCTTATATACAATTAGTCAATAACAGTAACTCAGCTATCAGATAGCTACCGTAGCTGGAAATATCTTATATACAATTAGTCAATAACAGTAACTCAGCTATCAGATAGCTACCATAGCTGGAAATATCTTATATACAATTAGTCAATAACAGTAACTCTTCTATCAGATAGCTACCATAGCTGGAAATATCTTATATACAATTAGTCAATAACAGTAACTCAGCTATCAGATACATATCGTAGCTGGAAATATCTTATATACAATTAGTAAATAACAGTAACTCTTCTATCAGATAGCTACCGTAGCTGGAAATATCTTATATACAATTAGTCAATAACAGTAACTCTTCTATCAGATAGCTACCGTAGCTGGAAATATCTTATATACAATTAGTCAATAACAGTAACTCAGCTATCAGATAGCTACCATAGCTGGAAATATCTTATATACAATTAGTCAATAACAGTAACTCAGCTATCAGATAGCTACCGTAGCTGGAAATATCTTATATACAATTAGTAAATAACAGTAACTCTTCTATCAGATAGCTACCGTAGCTGGAAATATCTTATATACAATTAGTCAATAACAGTAACTCTGCTATCAGATAGCTACCGTAGCTGGAAATATCTTATATACAATTAGTCAATAACAGTAACTCAGCTATCAGATAGCTACCATAGCTGGAAATATCTTATATACAATTAGTCAATAACAGTAACTCAGCTATCAGATACATATCGTAGCTGGAAATATCTTATATACAATTAGTAAATAACAGTAACTCTTCTATCAGATAGCTACCGTAGCTGGAAATATCTTATATACAATTAGTCAATAACAGTAACTCTTCTATCAGATAGCTACCATAGCTGGAAATATCTTATATACAATTAGTCAATAACAGTAACTCTTCTATCAGATAGCTACCGTAGCTGGAAATATCTTATATACAATTAGTCAATAACAGTAACTCAGCTATCAGATAGCTACCATAGCTGGAAATATCTTATATACAATTAGTCAATAACAGTAACTCAGCTATCAGATAGCTACCGTAGCTGGAAATATCTTATATACAATTAGTAAATAACAGTAACTCAGCTATCAGATAGCTACCGTAGCTGGAAATATCTTATATACAATTAGTAAATAACTGTAACTCTTCTATCAGATAGCTACCGTAGCTGGAAATATCTTATATACAATTAGTCAATAACAGTAACTCTTCTATCAGATAGCTACCATAGCTGGAAATATCTTATATACAATTAGTAAATAACAGTAACTCAGCTATCAGATAGCTACCGTAGCTGGAAATATCTTATATACAATTAGTAAATAACTGTAACTCTTCTATCAGATAGCTACCGTAGCTGGAAATATCTTATATACAATTAGTCAATAACAGTAACTCTTCTATCAGATAGCTACCGTAGCTGGAAATATCTTATATACAATTAGTCAATAACAGTAACTCAGCTATCAGATAGCTACCGTAGCTGGAAATATCTTATATACAATTAGTCAATAACAGTAACTCTGCTATCAGATAGCTACCGTAGCTGGAAATATCTTATATACAATTAGTCAATAACAGTAACTCAGCTATCAGATAGCTACCATAGCTGGAAATATCTTATATACAATTAATCAATAACAGTAACTCAGCTATCAGATAGCTACCGTAGCTGGAAATATCTTATATACAATTAGTAAATAACAGTAACTCAGCTATCAGATAGCTACCGTAGCTGGAAATATCTTATATACAATTAGTCAATAACAGTAACTCTGCTATCAGATAGCTACCGTAGCTGGAAATATCTTATATACAATTAGTCAATAACAGTAACTCAGCTATCAGATAGCTACCATAGCTGGAAATATTTTATATACAATTAGTCAATAACAGTAACTCAGCTATCAGATACATATCGTAGCTGGAAATATCTTATATACAATTAGTAAATAACAGTAACTCTTCTATCAGATAGCTACCGTAGCTGGAAATATCTTATATACAATTAGTCAATAACAGTAACTCTTCTATCAGATAGCTACCATAGCTGGAAATATCTTATATACAATTAGTCAATAACAGTAACTCTTCTATCAGATAGCTACCGTAGCTGGAAATATCTTATATACAATTAGTCAATAACAGTAACTCAGCTATCAGATAGCTACCATAGCTGGAAATATCTTATATACAATTAGTCAATAACAGTAACTCAGCTATCAGATAGCTACCGTAGCTGGAAATATCTTATATACAATTAGTAAATAACAGTAACTCAGCTATCAGATAGCTACCGTAGCTGGAAATATCTTATATACAATTAGTAAATAACTGTAACTCTTCTATCAGATAGCTACCGTAGCTGGAAATATCTTATATACAATTAGTCAATAACAGTAACTCTTCTATCAGATAGCTACCATAGCTGGAAATATCTTATATACAATTAGTAAATAACAGTAACTCAGCTATCAGATAGCTACCGTAGCTGGAAATATCTTATATACAATTAGTAAATAACTGTAACTCTTCTATCAGATAGCTACCGTAGCTGGAAATATCTTATATACAATTAGTCAATAACAGTAACTCTTCTATCAGATAGCTACCGTAGCTGGAAATATCTTATATACAATTAGTCAATAACAGTAACTCAGCTATCAGATAGCTACCATAGCTGGAAATATCTTATATACAATTAGTCAATAACAGTAACTCTGCTATCAGATAGCTACCGTAGCTGGAAATATCTTATATACAATTAGTCAATAACAGTAACTCAGCTATCAGATAGCTACCATAGCTGGAAATATCTTATATACAATTAGTCAATAACAGTAACTCAGCTATCAGATAGCTACCGTAGCTGGAAATATCTTATATACAATTAGTAAATAACAGTAACTCAGCTATCAGATAGCTACCGTAGCTGGAAATATCTTATATACAATTAGTCAATAACAGTAACTCTGCTATCAGATAGCTACCGTAGCTGGAAATATCTTATATACAATTAGTCAATAACAGTAACTCAGCTATCAGATAGCTACCATAGCTGGAAATATCTTATATACAATTAGTCAATAACAGTAACTCAGCTATCAGATACATATCGTAGCTGGAAATATCTTATATACAATTAGTAAATAACAGTAACTCTTCTATCAGATAGCTACCGTAGCTGGAAATATCTTATATACAATTAGTCAATAACAGTAACTCTTCTATCAGATAGCTACCATAGCTGGAAATATCTTATATACAATTAGTCAATAACAGTAACTCTTCTATCAGATAGCTACCGTAGCTGGAAATATCTTATATACAATTAGTCAATAACAGTAACTCAGCTATCAGATAGCTACCATAGCTGGAAATATCTTATATACAATTAGTCAATAACAGTAACTCAGCTATCAGATAGCTACCGTAGCTGGAAATATCTTATATACAATTAGTAAATAACAGTAACTCAGCTATCAGATAGCTACCGTAGCTGGAAATATCTTATATACAATTAGTAAATAACTGTAACTCTTCTATCAGATAGCTACCGTAGCTGGAAATATCTTATATACAATTAGTCAATAACAGTAACTCTTCTATCAGATAGCTACCGTAGCTGGAAATATCTTATATACAATTAGTAAATAACAGTAACTCAGCTATCAGATAGCTACCGTAGCTGGAAATATCTTATATACAATTAGTAAATAACTGTAACTCTTCTATCAGATAGCTACCGTAGCTGGAAATATCTTATATACAATTAGTCAATAACAGTAACTCTTCTATCAGATAGCTACCGTAGCTGGAAATATCTTATATACAATTAGTCAATAACAGTAACTCTGCTATCAGATAGCTACCGTAGCTGGAAATATCTTATATACAATTAGTCAATAACAGTAACTCAGCTATCAGATAGCTACCATAGCTGGAAATATCTTATATACAATTAGTCAATAACAGTAACTCTTCTATCAGATAGCTACCGTAGCTGGAAATATCTTATATACAATTAGTCAATAACAGTAACTCAGCTATCAGATAGCTACCATAGCTGGAAATATCTTATATACAATTAGTCAATAACAGTAACTCAGCTATCAGATAGCTACCGTAGCTGGAAATATCTTATATACAATTAGTAAATAACAGTAACTCAGCTATCAGATAGCTACCGTAGCTGGAAATATCTTATATACAATTAGTCAATAACAGTAACTCTGCTATCAGATAGCTACCGTAGCTGGAAATATCTTATATACAATTAGTCAATAACAGTAACTCAGCTATCAGATAGCTACCATAGCTGGAAATATCTTATATACAATTAGTCAATAACAGTAACTCAGCTATCAGATAGCTACCGTAGCTGGAAATATCTTATATACAATTAGTCAATAACAGTAACTCTTCTATCAGATAGCTACCGTAGCTGGAAATATCTTATATACAATTAGTCAATAACAGTAACTCTTCTATCAGATAGCTACCGTAGCTGGAAATATCTTATATACAATTAGTCAATAACAGTAGCTCAGCTATCAGATAGCTACCATAGCTGGAAATATCTTATATACAATTAGTCAATAACAGTAACTCAGCTATCAGATAGCTACCGTAGCTGGAAATATCTTATATACAATTAGTCAATAACAGTAACTCAGCTATCAGATAGCTACCGTAGCTGGAAATATCTTATATACAATTAGTCGACAACAGTAACTCAGCTATCAGATAGCTATCGTAGCTGGAAATATCTTATATACAATTAGTCAATAACAGTAACTCAGCTATCAGATAGCTACCGTAGCTGGAAATATCTTATATACAATTAGTAAATAACTGTAACTCAGCTATCAGATAGCTACCGTAGCTGGAAATATCTTATATACAATTAGTCAACAACAGTCACTTTGCTACTCGTATTCATCTTTGATTTGGTGAAACTTTAGCAGAGAAAATATTCTAACCTTGCAAACAGTTTTGTATTTATTTGGTTGTCTGAACACTTCCTCACAATCTTTACGAGTTGTTGCTTTTTTAACATGGTTAGTGTTCTTACTTGAATGCTAGCTGTTAAAAATACACATTGAAAAAAAAGCTTGAAACCAAAGTCAGAATATGATTTGCTAGCTTACACTATGTGTAATTATGATTTTTTTCATTGACAATGATAATAGATAATATATAGATATAATATATAGATATATATATATATATATTTATATATATAGATAGTATGTAGATATTTTTAAAGCTAATTCAGTTTTTTATTTTAGTCTTTTGGTAGCAAAAGAGTCATTTTATTAAAGCATTATATTTATCTACTGACTCCTTTGGTCACATGAATCAGAGTCAACAACTCTCATCATGAACTTTACAACTATCTCACTATCAATAAACTACCCTTGATCATAGTAGCTATTTGAGAACCCAATAAACAGTCATGTTTGAAAATAAGACCATATATGAGATCATCTAGTGTGCTGATAAAACGCAGGAACTAAGTATGTTCTGAGATGTTTAGGTTGGACAATTAGCTCAGGTATTACAGTGTCAGGCTGTGAATTTTAATGTCCTGAGTTCAAATCTCCTCTGATGCAATGTTTCATCCAAATCTTTAACTGTGGCTTCGGAAGGAGAAACATGGCTTTTGTTATTAATAGTAAAAATTATACCTATCTCCAGCTGTCCCAGCCAATACTTCTCAACACAGTTAAGGGTGTATGGGTTTCTTGACAGTCAATGAACCATTCTGTATAGTAATAAGTTATGAACAGGGTGTCAGGGTGGCCTAGCGGGTAGTGTCTGACTTTCAACCAAGGGGTTGGTGATTTGAGTCCTGCTTAATACTGATCTGACAAAAAGCTCTCAGCAAGTTTTCCCCCTAAACTGCTGGGTCTTTCGGATCTAGACTGTAACTTAGAGGCTCTGTGTACCACGCTGACATTATGGGCATGTCAAAGATCCACTTCTATCCTTATCACATCGAGCAAGTTAAATGGCTACCAGTCTCTACCGACAACATAAGCACATTAAAGATCCACCTCTGTCCTCCGCACATTGGAAAAGTGAAATGGCTATCTGGCTCTGTTAGACTGGACGCGTTGCAGAATGCATTCCTTTGGATTAATCTGACAGTTCCAGAAGAAGCCCTTGATAAGTGGTAGGACCACTCAAGGTAGCTATTCTAGCTATCGCCACACTAGTTTTTTATAAGCTAGTGAGGCTAGTTTTATAAAAAAAACTAGTGTCGTCATATGAAGAAAAGTGATATGAAAATAGACATACTAAACTGTCATGTTTAGCTGTTAGTACAAGAAATGAATCTATATTTTTTTCCTTAAACTTTAATCTGTCATAAGATTAACAGCTTATGCTAAGAGGTCTGTAGATCATGTGAATCTGACTCAACACGGGTTACTAAATACAAAATCATTTATCATTTACTGTCAGATAATTAATCACTAAACCTAGTTGAGACTAAGTGGTGAAATATACGGATACTGAAACGTTTCACCAAGCCATCAATCCTCGGCAATGTTTTTGGTTGTCAGTAGCTACCAAAATTTACCTTTAACGCTAAGTATCATGAACTGCCCGTCTATGCTTTTAGACTTACGATTATATCACAAACATTAGATATACATGTATATTTCGACAACGCTAGTCTGATCATTCCTGCATTATGATCTGGTTAGTGTGTTGCTTGTCAATAAGTCTAAAAAAACATTTGCGAAAGCCTGGCAGTTGCATTGAAACAAAACCTATTCATCAGTTTTCCATGTTTCTCCGGAATCCAAGATTAAAGTTTTGTTGAATGCATGAAGTATATTTGTGAAAATATTTCGACGAATAAGGTTACATGAAAGTGTAAACAGAAACCATCTACCACAACTACGTCACATTTGAGTCGTTTTGGAAAGAGAATCCAAACTACGGCGGTCTCGTGTTTCTGCGATTAACTGTTCGTTTTTTAGCTTTTAAGAGCCTGTAATCACATTCCCACATATTTTGCACCTACAACACAACAGAGTAAGACATGGTGAATCTTTTTATATCAAATAACTGTAATGTGAATTTTGTTGCAAGTCAACCTTTAAACAGACCAACTTGCAGACAGACAGACAAACAGACAGACAAACAGACAGGTCTTACACAGTTATGCCTCAGTTACCAGCTACTTGGCTAATATGAAAGATGAACTTACACACAATTTTAGTAGATTTTATCAGAAAATATCTGTTGAAATAACTAATTGTATCATAAAACAAGCTGTGGGGGCCAAAAAAAGCCCGGTGAATACCAACAATAGGTTTTTGAATGTTATAAATGACTTAAGCTCAAATAGCAATCACATCTAACATATTCACCATCAACTAATACTTTTATACTAAAGCTATTTTAAAGATCAACTTACAAAACATTTTAATCGATTTTATCCGAAATTATCATTATTTTTCTATTATTTGCGGTTGTTTTTGATGTTAGAGGTGATCTGACTGCCAGCATGTTTCAAGATTAAAATTGACAAAATTTGTTCGGTGTTTAACCACTCAGGTTCCAGGGGACACAATTACCACTCAGGGGACACAATTATGAAGTTTCAAGTTTTAAAAAGACTGACAGAATAAAGACATGTAACAACTAGCAACTAAAACTTGATAGCTGATATCAGCAATAGCAACAATAGCAACTAGCAACACCGTTTCGCATGTATTTTTCTTCTGAGTGTTTTAAGCGCAATCAAAAATTATTGATTTTAATCTTAAAGCATCCTGGAAGTCAGATCCCCTTAAACAAATTGCAAATGATGAAAAATGCCAATAATTTCTGACAAAATCTACAAAAATTTTGTATAAGTTCATTTTTATGTTGATCCTATCTAGTTTTACTCAGTTGGTCCTTAGTAGCTTAACTGTGATCTACTGTAGATTACCTATATATAGGTGATCTATATATAGGTTACCTATATATAGGTTACCTATGTATAGGTTACCTATATATAGGTTACCTATATATAGGTAATCTATATATAGGTAACCTATACATAGGTAATCTATATATAGGTTACCTATATATAGGTTACCTATGTATAGGTTATATACCTACTTTTTAGTTGTGTGATGCTAAAGTTAAAGGCGAGAAGAATAAAATGGAAAATACTAACACTGAAGACAGAGTAACAACGAAACAAAAAAATGGTTATAAATAATCAAAATTGTTGCGACTGTCATAATTATGCAAGGTTTGCATCAGCAACGTGTTGGACATGTCTTAGCATATGTTTTACAATATGTCATAGATGGAAGTAAGCTAAAAAAATACAATAAAGCACAATATAGAAACAAAACGCAAAAATGGGTAACATTTAAAAATATTCCAACTTTGAGTGGCTGTCATAATTATGCAAGATTTGCATCAGTGACATGTTGGGCAGGTTACAGCGTATGCTTGTGTCCTGTGATGATTGAAAGCTACTGAAATAGACTGAAACATAACGCAAAGACAACCCAAAATAACAGTGGATTAGAACGGCCAACTTGCAGAGACTGTCATAATTATGGTAAGTTTATATCAGTGGTATTTTGATGTTTTGTATTGTACAATGAAAACAAATTTGAAAAACAGTCTGTAACTTCTATGCAATAGAGTTTCCAGAAGGTTTAAGCTGCTTGTATTCTGCATCCATTCGCTTAATACAGCAGCTGGTATTGTAATATTTTTATTATAAAGTATATGTAAGTAAGAGCTTATATATATATATATATATATATATATATATATATATATATATATATATATATATATATGTTAACTAAAAGCAAGTGCAAAAGCATATAAATAGAGAACTCTACACTAAAAACCTAAAAGATTATTAGTGGAGTATGAAATATTTGAAAAGTTATTGCGAAAAAAGTAAACTTTTAGTATTTGCGTTACAAATCTGTTTCGTGCGAAGCACTCCTCAGACGCAATTGCGTCTGACGGAATTGCGTCTGAGGAGTGCTTCGCACGAAACAGATTTGTAACGCAAATACTAAAAGTTTACTTTTTTCGCAATAACTTTTCAAATATATATATATATATATATATATATATATATATATATATATATATATATATATATATATATATATATATATATATATAAGGCTTATGACTCAATTCCCCATAGTTGGATACTTGAGTGCCTCAGTATGTACAATGTTCACCCTGCTCTTGTGGCATTCATCAAGATGTCAATGACCAAATGGAAGACGGAACTGGAGGCTAATGGCAAAAAGCTGGCGAGTGTACAAATTAAGCGAGGCATCTATCAAGGTGACTCCTTATCACCGCTGCTCTTCTGCATATGCCTAAACCCTCTAAGCAATATGCTGGAGGAGACTCAATATGGGTACCAGTTTAAGAGTGGCACCAAGATAAACCACCTCTTCTACATGGATGACATCAAGCTGTACGCTAACAAAGAAAGGGACATTGATTCGCTAATACACCTCACTCAGGTATACAACAAGGACATCGGAATGACCTTCGGTATTGAGAATGTGGAAGGCTAATTCTTAAGAAAGGCCATTCTATGCTCACAGATGGCCTAAGAATGCCAAATGGTACCATCAAAGATATAGAAGAAGGGTACAAGTACTTGGGGATTATGCAAAGCAACATACACCATGAAGCCGAGGTACGTCACAAAGCCATTACCGAATACAAGAAACGCCTTTGGCAGGTCTTACGGAGCCAGCTCAATGCCAAGAACCAAATCATGGCTATAAATACCTACGCACTGCCAGTAATAAGATATCCAGCAGGCATAATAAAGTGGACTGAGGAAGCCATCAAAGAAACAGATATAGCAACTCGTAAACTGCTGACCATGCATGGAGCGCTCCACCCAAAATCTGATACTACTAGATTGTATCTTGATAGGAAAGATGGCGGTAGGGGACTCAAAAGTGTACAGCAGACAGTGAAAAAGGAGGAGCAAAGCATCAAAGCATATGCAGCCTCCATGGCCATCTCAGATAAGTTGCTAGCTGAATTTCAATCGGCTGCTCTTACAACGGACCTACGCCCTGATGATGAGGAAATTGACTGGCACACAAAACCTCTTCATGGTGCTTACCACCAACAAATATCTAAGGTTGGCGATCTTCACCAGACATATATGTGGCTGAACAAAGGAAACCTAACGGCCAATACAGAGTCGCTAATCATGGCAGCCCAGGAGCAAGTGCTCCCAACAAGGCAACTCCAAACGAAAATCTATCACACTAGAGACGATCCTAGATGCAGACTGTGCAAAGATGCACCTGAGACCATCCAACACATCATCAGTGGATGCAGGCAGATAGCAGGGAACGCATACACTGAGCGGCATAATCATGTCGCAGGTATTGTGTATAGAAGTCTATGTGATGAGTATGGCCTTAATAAACCACAACACTGGTGGGAAGCTCCTGGTAAGGTGAATGAAAATGACCGCGCTAAGATCCTCTGGGACTTCTACATCCAAACTGACAAGCATGTTCTAGCAAACCAACCAGATATAGTGGTGGTAGACAAGGAGAACAAGAGGGCTACTATAATAGATATAGCAGTACCCAATGACTACAATATAGCCAGCAAAGAAAAAGAAAAGGTAGAGAAATATCTCCCTCTTGGAGAAGAAATTGAAAAATGCTGGAATGTAAGAACAACTGTAATCCCAGTAGTCATTGGGGCACTGGGCGCAATAACACCGGCGCATAAAATGTGGCTTGCCCAAATACCAACAACAATCAACTCAGGTGAGTTGCAGAAAAGTGCGCTATTGGGAACAGCAAAGATCTTGAGGTGAGTGCTCAAACTCCCAGGTCTCTGGTAGGAGACCCGAGTTAGAGCAGAATTTACCACCCATACGGGGTATCCAGGGTGAGGAAACAATTTATATATATATATATATATATACTTATATATACATTTATACATGTATATATAAGTTTATACATATATACTTTATATATATACTTATATATAAAGTATATATATAATATATACTTTATAATAGACTTCACTAAACATTCATCCTGATCATATGTTAGTGATGATCAGGATGGATGTGATGGATGAACTGAGTAAGCTTGTGACGGACATGCAGTTTATAAAGATCTCTAGACTCAATCATCCCACCATGACCACCACCACCTTTAAATAGCTCTTCATCCTTGCTAGATCCTTCAATTTCCTGTTTTATTAAATTGGTCATCGAACAGCTGGCACCACTCACAGCACCAGTCCCGTTTATTAAGGTTTAGTTATATGACTACCAAACCATTCTAATAACCTTATGCAGTAAGATTAATTCTATGTTAATCTACAATAGGTCTACAAGCTGTATGTTCGCAGCTGAGACTTTAAAACAACTATTATTATTATGCAATTGTTATTACTTGATTATGTGTCTCCATGAAAAGAATGCAGAACTTACTTTAACACGGGACACCTTAAAGATAAACTGACACAAAATTTTACCAAATCTGATCAGAAAGAATTAGTATTTTTTCATCATTTTCAATTGTTTTTGATGGTTGAGGTGATCTGACTGTCAGGATGTTTCAAGATTGAAATAAACACAACTTGCTCTTAGTTAAAACGCTGGAGAAAAATACTTGCAAAATGATGTCACTAAAAAGTACCGTTGCTATAGTTGACATCGGCTATTGCGTTTATGTTGCAGATAATCGCAAATAATAAGAAAATACCGATATGTTTTGATAAAATTTACTGAAACATTGTGTGAGTTCATCTTTTAAAAGCTTAGGTAAATGGACAGTAAATGAGCAAGGTATAGTTGATCAAGTTTTTAATTTTTATCATCTGAGAATGACTAAACAAATGTTTTTCATCAGAGATATTTAGCCTGCCCTTGTAGTTTTTTCCTCAAGTCAAAGGTACCAATCACACAAGGAACTTCTCAGGTTCAAAGCATAAAATTACCATCAGCCAAATTTTCCTCGTAAAACCTCTCCTTTTTACCTCAACTCAGATTTTAATTGGCTAGTACAAAGCCAGGCTTGAGCACTATTCAGGTTTGCAATCATCTCAATAAAACTTATGGCTAACAGTTAAACTGGTATCTTTGATGTCACAACACATTAGTATTTCTTATAACGTATATTATATTATTTATTCAGCCATATTTTATAGCTTCCTGATTAAGCATGCGAGCTGTTGTTCATGCGTTTACAAGAATCAATCGTTAAGACTGGTTATCTAACCCTCTTGAAAAGAGCATAAAAAGTTCTTATTCCATTGCAAAGACTTGGCTATGTGAATCTGCATTTTCATCTCTTCTATATATCCAGAATAAATATTGTGATGTCATCAATCCTGAAAATTAGCTGCGCATTTCTCCCGTTCACAAGGAACCACATACGATCAGATTATAGCAGAAAAGATGCAGGAAAAAACGTAATTAATAAACTCTATTACTCAGATGTAATAAAAACATTTGAGATTTTAACACACGGTATTAATATTCTGGTTTACAAATGTTTAGCTAATGCTTGTAGGTTAATATCGCATGATATGATTCAAAAGCATGCTTAGTAGAGTTCATTTTTATATTAGTGAACTTAGAAAAAATATATAACTATATAAAACTCTCAACAGAAAATAACAAATATAACAAAAACAACAAAAAAGAGATTTTAGACATGCATAAATAAATCAAATAAATAAATAACATGTTTCTTAGCAACCATCTATGAATTTAAGATAGATGGTTGACTAATAATGCTTTATAAACACCCATGTACTGCTGTTGTGAGAGTCTGCAGTTGGTATCTAGATGTCTATACATCAGCATATTAGTTCAATCAAATGTCGAGACCTTATTTTGGCAATTCTTCATTGTTATTTGTGTCGATAGCCTGAGATCTCTTGTGCGGAGCGGAGATGATTTTGAATGTTAGACCTTTGTATAAGAGAACTTGTACTATCTCTCCGTCGATCATTTGAAATAGCTTCTTGCAATCTTCAGGAGCCACATCCTGTGGTTCAGCTGGTTGTTGTTTCTTCTTTGAAAACATGTTCAGTTCTGCAAGATGTAGATAGATATAATAATTGATACTGCATTAAATAACATGATTTTATCTACCATCTAATAGTTTGCAAAGCAAACATGTCAATTTCGGTAAAGAAAAAATATACAAAACATAAAAGGAACATATTATGTTCAGTGGTATGAATTGTCTGTCATTCATTATGAATGTGAACTTAAATAAATGTTATATCGTACCTTTACTATGAGATGTCGACAGGTTCTACAAATTGAAAGAAACTGAAAGCTGAATAGGGTTGTATTCGTTTGCAGCGTTTGAGTCATTTGAATAAAACTGGAAACACATGTTCCCTTTATATAGAAATTTTTATCCAAAAATGGTAATGACTTGCGAGAATCATATGATGTAATACTTTTTGTATCAACAAGCCCAACTCGCTTCTAACCTCATGACTGTTTTATTTTCAACCTAGAGGGAAAATGGGAAATCCATCACCCTATTTGTAATGCAAAGTGGAAGCAGTGTTGCAAGCAATGACACCAGACAGATTGGGTAAAGTCACACCGGCATAGTGAATGAGTCATATTGTGTTACACATAAGAATTACTCAGAGAGCAAAGCATATTGCTAACAGTGTAAACGATTTACTGGCTGTGCATTATAACTGAAGGCTGAGACTCATACAGACATAAGATTGATTTGTTTAAAGCTGAACTTAAACAAAATTTAGATTTTAGATGTAGATTTTATTGGAAAGTGTTGATATTTTTCTGTCATTTGTGATTGTTTTTGATTGTTTGAAATGATCTGACTGCCAGGATGTTTCAAGATTAAAATTGACAAAACTTGATTTTGGTTAAAATGCTCATATACAAAAAAGCGCGATAATGATGTCTATAGTTGTAAAGAGACTGACAGAATAGAAACGCATAACACTTCAACTTGAATGAAATAGCTGATATCAACTATAGCAATGATAACAACTAGTGACGTGATTTCGCATGTATTTTTCTTCTGAGAGTTTTAATTGCAAACCAGAATTGTTGATTTTAATCTTGAAACATCCCGCCAGTCCGATCATCACAAACATCAAAAACAATTGCAAATGCTAGAAAAATACCGACATCTTTTGATAAAGTTTACTGAAATATTGTGTAAGCTCATTTTTGAAAAACTTAAGTAAATGGACGGTAAAAGAGCAAAGTATAGTCAATCAAGTTTTAAATTTTTATCATTTGAGAATGACTAAACAAATGTTTTACATCAGAGAGATATTTAGCCCGCTTTTGTAGTTTTTTCCTCAAGTCAAAGGTACCAATCACACAAGGAACTTCTCAGTTTCAACGTATAAAATTACCATCAGCCAAATTTCCCTTGTGAAGCCTCTCCTATTTATCTCGTCTCAGATTTCAATTGGCTAGTACAAAGCCAAGCTTGAGCATTATTCAGGTTTTCAATCATCTCAATAAAATTTATGGCCAACAGTTAAAGTGACATATTTGATGTCACAACACATTATTGTTTCTTATAATGTAAGTTATATTATTTATTCAGCCATTATTACATATCTTACCGATTAGGCATGCGAGCTGTTGTTCATGCGTTTACAAGAATCAATCATTAAGACTGGTTATCCAACTCTCTCAAAAAGAGCATAGAAACAATTTTTATTCCAATTGCAAAGATTTGGCTATGTAAATCTGGATTTTCATCTCTTCTATATATCCAAAATAAATATTGTGATGTCATCAGTCCTGAAAATGAGCTGCGCATTTCACTCGTTCACAAGGAACGACATTTCGATCAGATACTATAGCAGAAAAGATGCAAGGCAAACGTCAAAGATCAAAAAGTGAGTTTTTTATATGATGCTGCTGTGTGAAAACTTCAGACTCTTCATGGAATGACCTTCAAAAAATGGATTGTTTTCATATATTCCGAATATGTCTATCTTTCATTATGTTTTGAGCCTTTTTTTCTTTTATAACAAAGGGATGCGAGATGGCCTTCATCAGTAGAAGGGGCTCAGCAATAACAGCGAATACAGAAGTGGTGCACTACCATAAGCAACCAGGTAGTCCGAAATGGTAGCGAAATGTGTATTTTGTGAATAAAATGACTCAACAACACAATACACCTTAAATATGGAGTATACCTAACAAGACTAATTTCATGGTTATTCAAAATCCACAAAATCAATTTCGATTAACAAAAAACATTTCCATGAATGGACAAAACATACAAATGACGGATAGCATAAAAATTTTAGGCTTTACAATAGATAGTACACTAAACTGGTCAAGACACATAGAACTATTGAAAAAACAACTGCAACACAGCTTGGGACTTATTTACAAGGCTTCATTGATCTTATCAAAAATGCCTCTTTTGCTTTTATATAATACACTAGCTAACAGTAATATAGTTTATTGCTTGGAATCATGGGAAAATGCTCCAATGAGCTACTTGAACAAAATTTTGGTCATCCAGAAGTGATTGCTTAAAATAATATATCACAAAAACTCTTATTTTCCATCAACTCCTTTGTTTAAAAGATCTCGTGTTTTGCCTATACAACAACTATACCAACTAAGAATATGTCTTTTAGCCTTAACACAATTTAAATCTCAAACTAATTTGTCAACAGATTATAACACTCGTCATTCCTTGTTTTCATTACCTCTTCCACCCTCCTCCTCTACTGGTGGCCATAGACAGGTTGCCTATCATGTGTCATCAGCATAGAGTTCCTTGCCAGTTTGGCTAAGGAAAATTGATAGTCATGATGGTTTTAGGGCTGCTTTGAAGCAGTACTTGCTGGATTCTTTGGAATAGATTTGTTCTCCTTTCTTTTGCTTGGACAACGATGTTTTCTTCAATAACAATCTCATCCGTTAACACGAGCTCTGCGCCTTGAATAGCCATGCAATATGGGCCCTCATCGCACCTTACCTTTTCTATCATCTTGTAATCTTATGGTTTAATGTAAATAAAACAAACCAACAAACGAACCTAGCAGTAAGGAATATATAGTGTATGGTATACATGCTCAACTTATTTTCGTGATTTAATATCTATCCAACTTTTAAACTAAACTACCAACGGCAGACTTTTGTCATACTGTTTGTAGTATTTCAGGCTCGTTGTGAGATGTAATAAAAACATCTGAGATTTTAACACACGGTATTAATATTCTAGTTTACAGTTGTTTAGCTAATGCTTGTAAGTTAATAATGCATGAAATTATTCAAAAGCATGTTTAGTAGAGTTCATTTTTATATTAGTGAACTTAGAAAAAATATATAACTATATAAAACTTTCAACAGAAAATAACAAATATAACAAAAACAACAAAAAAGAGATTGTAGGCGTGCATAAGTAAATCAAATAAATAAATAACATGTTTCTTAGCAAACATAGAAATAAGGAAATAATCTTCTGAATTTATGATAGATGGTTGACTAATAATGCTTTGTAAACACCCATGTACTGCTGTTGTGAGAGTCTGCAGTTGCTATCTAGATGTCTATACATCAACATATTAGTTGAGTCAAATGTTGAGACCTTATTTTGACAATTCTTCATTGTTATTTGTGTCGGTAGCCTGAGATCTCTTGTGCAGAACAGGGATGACTTTGCATGGCAGACCTTTGTATAAGAGAACTTGTACTATTTCTCCGTCGATCATTCGGAATAGCTTCTTGCAATTATCAGGAGCCACTTCCTGTGGTTCAGCTGGTTGTTGTTTCTTCTTTGAAAACATCTTCAGTTCTGTAAGATATAGATAGATATAATAATTGATACTGCATTAAATAACATGACTTTCTCTATCATCTAACAGTTTGCAAAACAAACATGTCAATTTCGGTAAAGAAAAAATAAACAAAATATAAAAGGAACATATTATGTTCAGCGATATGAATTGTCGTTCATTATGAATGTGAACTTAAATGAATTTTATATCTTACCTTTACTATGAGATGTTGACAAGTTTTACAAATTGAAAGAGACTGAGAGCTGAATAGGGTTGTATTCGTTTGCAGCGTTTGAGTGATTTGAATAAAACTGGAAACACAAGTTCCTTTTATATAGAAATCTTTTCCAAAAATGGTAATGAATTGCGAGAATCATATGATGTAATACTTTTTGTACCAACAAGCCCAACGCGCTTCTAACCTCATGGCTGTTTTATTTTCAACCTAGAGGGAAAATGGGAAAGACATCACCATATTTGTAATTTACAGTAGAAGCAGTGTTGCAAGCAATGACGCGAAACAGAATGGGTAAAGTCCCACCGGCATAGTGAATGAATCATACAGTGTTATACATAAGAATTACACAGAGAGCAAAGCATATTGCTAACAAAGTATAAACGGTTTACTGGCTGCACATGCTAACTGAAGGCTGAGACTTAAAATTGACAAAACTTGATTTTGGTGAAAAGGCTCAGATTCAAAAAAGCGCGATTGTGACATGACAGACATGAGATTGATTTGCTTAACGATGAACTTCAACAAAATTCGAGTAGATTTTATCGGAAAATGTCTGTATTTTTCTGTCATTGGCGATTGTTTTTATGTTTGAGGTAATCTGACTGCCAGAATGTTTCAAGATTAAAATCCACAAAGCTTGATTTTGGTTTAAACACTCATTCAAACACTTGGTTTCAAAAAAGCGCGATTGTGATGTCTATATATAGATGTGAAGAGACAGACAGAATAGAAACGCATAGCACTGCAACTGGAACGCCAATATCAACTATAGCAGCAATAGCAACTAGTGACGTCATTCCCCATGTATTTATCTTCTGAGAGTTTCAACCGCAAACCAGAATTTTTGATTTTAATCTTGAAACATCTTGGCAATCAGATCACCTCAAACATAAGAAACAATCGCAATCGATAGAAAAATTCCAATATCTTTTGAAAAAATCTATTGAAACAGTTTATGCTCATCTTTTAAGAACTTAGGTAAATGGACAGTAAAAGAGCAAGGTATAGTCAATAAAGTTTTAAATTTTTATCATCTGAGAATGACCAAACAGATGTTTTTCATCAGAGATATTTAGCTCGCTTTTGTAGTTTTTTTCTTCAAGTCAAAGGCAACAATCATACAAGGAACTTCTCAGTTTCAAGGCATAAAATTACCATCAGCCAAATTTCCCTTGTGAAGCCTCTCCTTTTTATCTCGTCTCAAATTTTAATTGGCTAGTACACAGCCTTAAAATGACATATTTTATGTCACAACACATTATTGTTTCTTATAATGTAAGTTATATTATTTATTCAGCCACTATCACATAGCTTCCTAATTAGGCATGCAAACTGTTGTACATGTGTTTACAAGACTCAATTATTAAGATTCATTATTCAACTCTCTTGAAAATAGCATAGAAAGTTCTTGATCCAGTTGCAAAAACTTGGCTATGTGAATTTGGATTTTTATCTCTTCTATATATCCAAAATAAATATTGTGATGTCATCAATCCTGAAAATGAGCTGCGCATTTCGCTTGTCCACAAGGAACCACACTTCGATCAGATAATAACAGAGAATGGCAGGAAGAACATCAGAGATCATAAAATGAGTTATTTTTTAAATGTTGCTGCTGTGTGAAAACATCATACTTTTCTTAGAATGACCTTTCAATAACATATTGTATTGAATGTTTATATGTTCCGAATATGTTAGTTTTTCATTATGTATTGAGACTTTTTTGTATTATAATAAGGGAATGTGAGATAGCATTCATCAGTGGTAGGGGGCTTGGTAATGACATCAAAATCGCGCTTTTTTGAATATGAGCATTTTAACCAAAATCAAGTTTTGTCGATTTTAATTTTGAAACATCCTGGCAGTCAGATCACTTCAAAACTCAAAAACAATCACAAATGACAGAAAAATACCAACACTTTCCAATAAAATCTACATCTAAAATCTAAATTTTGTTTAAGTTCAGCTTTAAACAAATCAATCTTATGTCTGTATGAGTCTCAGCCTTCAGTTACCATGCGCAGCTAGCAAACCATTTACTCTGTTAGCAATATGCTTTGCTCTTTGAGTTATTCTTGTGTATAACAAAGTATGACTCATTCACCATGATGGTGGGACTTTACCCATTATATTTCGTGTCATTGCTTGCAACACTGCTTCTACTTTGCATTACAATTATGGTGACGGATTTTCCATTTTCCCTCTAGGTTAAAAATAAAACAGCCATGAGGTTAGAAGCGTGTTGGGCTTGTTGATACAAAAAGTATTACATCATATGGTACTTGGAAATCATTACCATTTTTGGATAAAGATTTCCATATAAAAGGAACTTGTGTTTCCAGTTTTATTCAAATCACTCAAACACTGCAAACGAATACAACCCTATTCAGCTCTCAGTCTCTTGCAATTTGTGAAACCTGTCAACATCTCATAATAAAGGTACGATATAACATTCATTTAAGTTCACATTCATAATGAACAACAATTCATATCACTGAACATAATACGTTCCTTCTATATCTTGTTCATTTTCTCTTTACCGAAATTAACATGTTTGTCTTTGCAAACTATTAGATGGTAGATAAAATCATGTTATTTAATGCAGTATCAATTATTATATACATCTACATCTTACAGAACTGAACATGTTGTCAAAGAAGAAACAACAATCAGCTGAACCACAGGAAGTGGCTCCTGAAAAATGCAAAAAGCTATTCCGAATGGTCGACGGAGAAATAGTACAAGTTCTCTTATACAAAGGTCTACCCTACAAAGTCATCCCAGCTCCACACAAGAGATCTCAGGCTATCGACACAAATAACAATGAAGAATTACCAAAATAAGGTCTCAACATTTGACTTAACTAATATGTTGATGTATAAACATCTAGATAGCAACTGCAGACTCTCACAACAGCAGTACATGGGTGTTTACAAAGCATTATTAGTCAACCATCTATCATAAATTCAGAAGATTATTTCCTTATTTCCATGTTTGCTAACAAACATATTATTTATTTATTTTATTTATGCATGTCTAAAATCTCTTTTTTGTTTTTTTTGTTATATTTGTTATTTTCTGTTGAATGTTTTATATAGTTTTTTAAGTCCACTAATATAAAAATGAACTCTACCAAACTTGCTTTTGAATAATTTCATACAATATTAACTTACAAGCATTAGCTAAGCACCTGTAAACCAGAATATTAATGCCGTGTGTTGAACTCTCAGATGTTCTTATTACATCTCACAACGAGTCTAAAATACTACAAACATCGTGATAAAAGTCTGCTGTGGGTAGTTTAAAAGTTGGATAGATATTGAAGCACGAAGAAAAGTTGGGCATGTTTACCACAGATTATAATTGTATTCTTTATTGCTAGGTTTGAATGTCGGTTTGTTTTATTTACATTAAATCATAACGTAACACGATGATAAAAAAGGTAAAGTGCAATGAGGGCCCATATGCACAGTAGCCTGGCTATTCGAGGCGCAGAGCCGGTGTTAACGGATGAGATTGTTAATGAAAAAAACATTGTTGTCTAAGCAAAAAATCAGAACAAATCTATTCCAGAGATTCCAGCAAGTACTGCTTCAAACTAGCCCTAAAACCATAATGACTATCAAATTTCTTTAGCCAAATTGGCAAGGAATTCTATGCTGATGACACACGATAGGCAACCTATCTATGGTCAGTAGTAAAGGAGGAGGGTGGAAGAGGTAATGAAAATAAGGAATGACAAGTGTTATAATGTGTTGACAAGTTAGTTTGAGATTTAAATTGTGTTAAGGCTAAAAGACATACCCTATTCTTAGTTGGTATAGTTGTTGGATAGGCGAAACACGAGATCTTTTAAACAAAGAAGTTGATGGAAAATAAGAGTTTTTGTGATATATTATTTTAAGCAATTGCTTCTGGATGACCAAAAGTTTGTTCAAGTAGCTCATTAGAGCATTTCCCATGATTCCAAGCAACAAACTATTTTAAAAGCAAAGGAGGCATTTCTGGTAAGATCAATGGAGCCTTGTAAATAAGTCCCAAGCTTTGTTGCAGTTGTTTTTTCAATAGTTCTATGTGTCTTGACCAGTTTAGTGTACATCTATTATAATGCCTAAAAATGCTATGCTATCCGTCATTTGTATGTTTTGTCCATTCATGGAAATGTTTTTGGTAATCGAAATTGATTTTGTAGATATAAATAACTATGAATTTAGTCTTGTTAGGTATACTCTATATTTAAGGTTTATTGTGTTGTCAAGTCACTGTATTCACAAAACTGCAAGTAGTATGTAGAGAGCAGATCTACACAAAAAAGTGACGGATCCAGCGGGGGGATAGAAAAAGGGGGTTGCGAATTAAATTGGCTAGGGGTGTAGATTGAATTGCGTGGAGTTGAATGAGATGTTGGGGTTTGGGGGGAAATTGTGGTGTAGAGTAGGGGGGTTGAATTCGAGGGGGTATGGATCCGCTCCTGGCGTAATCGGTGGATTATCTGTGGATGAGTCATCCGATTAGTGGGGGATGAGTCATCCGATTAAACGTGGATTATCGCGGGATTAGTCGGGGGAATCGTTGCGGATTAGTCGGCCGAATTGTCGCGGATTATCGGTGGATTAGTGGGGGGTGAATATCTGGGACATCGAGGGCTGGTTGGTTTTCCGGAGTGGATCTCGCGGATTATCGAGGAGAGCGAGAGATTACCGGATGAGTGAGGGGGTTAATATCTGGGACACCGAGGGGTTGATTTTCTGGAGATTGTTATATATTTGGTTGAATGAGAGATAAGTTTTTATTATAAAATATAAACTATAAATGTTACAAAAAATTCAAAATCATTCTGTCATTCGTTTTAAAAAGGAAAGTTTTGGAATACATCTTTCATCAATTTCTGTGTCACACCGAAGAACTAAAATAAGAGTTGATTTTCCCAAAGAATTGAGAAACTGAACAGGAAGTAACAAATCTAACCCTTCATTATTTCCAATATTATCATAAATGAAGGTATCTTTAGGTGTAGTAGAATTTGAAATAGGCTGAAGATTACAGATAAAGTCAATATCTTGAAAATTCGATCCTGGAGGACATTGCAACATTGAAAGAGTAGAGTTATATCCACATAATTCTCCTCTGTAGAATAATTTGAAATCAATTAGAATATCGATTGTGGAATTTTGAACTGAATATTCACATTCAGAATATGTTAGAACTTGCTCCGATGAAGCTGACACTATAGGATTAAGGTATAGGTTTTCTCCATCTGTTTCATCTTCATTTAGTAGTTCTTTGCACGCAAATCTGTGATTGTCTGGTAATGGATAACCACAATGAAAGTAGTCTGATGGAAATATTCTTTCGCATGTTTCATTATTCTTGTGATATAAAGTAGTTTCTTCGAATGGAAGTAGTAATGAAACTTCAAATTCATTGAGTGTTCTGATTAAACAGTTATTCGCATCGGTAACATATTGAATTCTTTGATTTCCATTTATTATTCCCGTAAACCGTAAAATGAGAAATATTATAATGTGCAAGTTCATTATAGTCATAGTGTCTTTTTAAAATACTACTCTCTTGACTGAAGTAGGCAAAGAAAATGAATAAAAAGTATGTCGATATAATATATATAGTTCATTCTTCAAAATTATCTTGAAATACTATACAAAAAAGTTATTCAATTCTGTTTGATGACTCAATCCTTCTTGGATATGAAGTGATTAAATATAAAGAATTATGCAAAGTCTAACTGTGATGTTTATCAATTCTTCCCATTGATATGTAGGAGTTCACTGAAGTAATGATTTGTAACTTGTTGATCATTGGCTTCTCCTCTCAAATATGGATAAAGTCTTGATTCGGTTAATATTATGTTTGAAGGTGTGTGCCAATCAAGTGAGGATAATAATGATAGTTGGACTTTGTCACTCCTTGGTCCGATTTGAGCAGATTCCAAACACGTTCCAATATCGAGTTCGGCAAAAGTCTCATGAAGTTCTTGTCGAGTCAATCCTTCATTTCCATATCGTACTTGCATTATTCTAATACAATGTTGACATCCTCGAGCTCCCTCGAAGCATCTACACTGACTTTCTAAATATGTTACGAATCGTTTATAGATATAGAATCCGATAACATAGTAAAAAGTTTCTTCAGTAACTCTTCTGATGAATTTTTTTGTGTTTTTCTTTACAACCACTCTTGATAATTGTCCATCCTTAAGATGAGCTGGAATAAACTCCTCTAGAAATATAACTGACATTGTTTCTGTTTTCTTCGTTTTTGGTTCCTTCACCGTCAGAGCTAAATTGAAGAATGGTGGAGAATTCTAGAGGCGTAGACTTAATAACATTCCGAATCTTTTTTTTTATTTTCATCCAACAGTTTTTTCATCTATAATTACATCATCAATTTCATGCTCGATTTCCTCTTCCAGTCTTTCTCCGATTAATGGAAATTGTGCTATATGAAGGAGTCTTCTGAAGAGCAGTTGTTTCGTTTCATCACGTTGTGTAGGATGAGTCATGTAGTGCCGAATTCTATTCCAAAGCACGGTTTCAAAAATCTTTTCTTCCATCGTTTTAAAATCGATTGCGATAAATCTGTTAATCCATTCTAAATCAACCTCTTTTCCAATTTTACCTTCTCGAATGGTAGCTTCAAGATCAACCCATTCAAAGATCATCTTCAAATCTGAGGGTGTTATCGATATTTCTTTTACACATATTGTTGATTCCAAACATTCCCTGCATTCCAACGCACTGCAGACACAGTTGGACTTTAATCTTTTCAATGACACAACTTTTCTAAAAGCAGCTGTTCCTAGAATGTAGTATAAACATTCCTCGGTAAGATGTGTACGAATTTGTTCATTTTCGTCAAGTTGAACCAAGATGTTATCCGGGATTATTTCTGCAACCTCGAATGGAACAAAATCTTTAATCAGAATGTTTTGAGCCATGTTACTATGAGAAAGTCTACATTCGAAATGATTTTACATTGGATAGTATATTGAATTTATATGAGCTTAGTTATATATTATTAATATTGTATATACGAAAAGAAGAGTCAATGAAGAAAATAAAATTTTATAGTAATAATACATCGAGGAGCAAAACTCTACTATCATATATACTTAGCAACAAAATCACTTCTAAAAATTATGCTAAAATATATTCTGTGCTCACTCCATCGTTACATACTCTTCTTTTTGAATAAAAATATGTTAATCCGGTTCTAAGTTGAGTGTATGAGAACACTCTATTGTCTTTTTTTACAAAGCCTTTGTTTATCCCTTCCTTAGGAAATCTTGATTGTAATACTTTTAAAAAAGTGTCTTTTGTAAAACTATTCGTAGTTTTACTTAATCCTTTACTGCTATGCTTTGTAGAATGAGTTTCATCATTTCAGCAAAAGTAAGTCTTAGAATTTAAGGCTACTATTCCATGACCTGAAAATTCTACTTTGAATAAACCGGGAGTCCTTATATCATATTGATATACTTCTTTGCAACAATTTTGTAATTCCCACAACATTGTAGGATCAGATTTACAGAGTTGGAAATCATCCGCGTGTCGATCGCAATACATCCTAGGAAACCATTTTCCATATTCTTTGTAGTATATATCAGCGATCTCTTTTCTAACGATATTATCCATAGGTGCTGAAAGAGCCATGTAGGCACTATCTGTATCCATCGCCACATACTGGAAGTCCTTTCTGTCGAAGTATCTAAAATAAAAAAAATTTCAATCCTTAGTTCTTGTTATCTTAGTATTATAATACTCTCATTTCAAAAATTTATCATTCAAATGTTTACCGTTATACATATTTTTTCTAGAAGATACAAATGAGATTACTTACCTATCCATGAAGTCATAGTAGAACTCCAACATCCGAAGTTTAGCCAGTTGTAATATGGAGAATCCGATATGTACAGGTATATCCATCTTCATCTGAATAAATATATATACAGTCTTATTAGATTCCTTTACATATATTAGTCCAAGTAAATTTTTCATTATGATTCAATTATATCAATAAGATAATAAATATATACTACTAACCGAAGACTTGTGTTGAGTCAACTCATAGAAGCTATCATCGATTTCCTCCAAAGATTCAAATCTGTGTGATCGTATTCTCAAGGATGCTTCATAATCTCCTTGAATATACTTGACATTTCGATGTTTTAATTTCTCAGTGATTGTTTTCCCGTACGATGAATTTCCAATGAGTTTATTGGTTGTGGCTATCAACTCTTGGTCAGGATCTTTGTCACCAGCTCTTCTAGCATTTGAGACAGATTCTCCAAATGACTGGAAAACTCTTCTAGGGGTGTATTCTATGAGTTGATATATTTTGGTTATAATCAACCCATGATTAAGATACCATTTTGCTAAAGTGGTGAGTAGTAAAATTTTTTCTCCAAACATACTCCCCACCAAAGTTCGTTGTTCTTGAGGTAGCATTCCTTCCTTTTCAGCAAATTCTTTCATACTTTCACTAAGATGATTTCTATTCAAAGATGTATTCTTGAAAATGGGACTCATTTCTGAAAACTTTTCGTATAAGTTTTCAGGAACAGATATATCGCATTCAATGAATCCATATATCTCCCCTTTTATAATCTACTGAATAATCTCATCCTCGGTGGCAAAGGAATTGGAAGGATAAAACTCTTCGTTGAAGATACTAATAAAGTTCTTAATCTCGGTGTTATCCTCAATCATCTTGTCCCATTCACACTCCCAGATTCTTACTAAACGATATCCAAGTTCTTTAACATATTCTTCCTTCTTTATCGTTTCCTCCAGAACTTCACTCATGGGTCGATTCTTATATGGATGTATACTTATTCCTTTGGTCTTGTTACAGTTATGTCCATGCCAGAAACATCCATGAAATTGAAACACTGTATTCGATTCTTCACAATATCCATCAACAGGAAGATTATGTTGTCCAATTCTAAATTCTTTATCATTGTTTTCATGTAAGATTTGAATATTGTCCTTCCAAGTCAAAAATTGTAACCATCCATGAGCAGCCTTGCTATTTTTTCGAGGATGAGTGTATGCAAATCCATTTTCGAATCGCCTTATTCTAGGGTTTCCAGTAGGCATTTCTTGCATCATACTCCACAAATATAATGCATTTGCATCAACTCCTAGAATAAGTTCACAAAGTTTGGATTCCTTTCCAAACTTTCTTTCTCGAATCAGTGTTTTCTTCGACTCATGAAGTCTGTGAAAAATAATGCTAGGTCCACCTACGATATTGTCCTTGATGGTAAAGTAAATATCTTTATCGTTTTCCTTGATCAGACAGACAGGTTGACAAGTTTTGAAATGATGTGATGAGATTGTCTGATGATGAGAACTCATAGGATGAGGAGGTGAATCTGAAAGTTTCAACATCCATTTTACTGCCAATCCAGGAAGTGAAATGGCGTCTTTCAACATATCGATTCCCATGGTTCTGTAAACTTTTTTTTGTTTTTCTACAGCTTCAACAAATGGTACTACATCGAGATTGTTGTACCATACTAGAAAATCTTTTAACGTTTTCATCTTCTCTTGTTTCCAAATGTTTAAACAGATTTCATAATCAGCATCCGAAATATGTTCATCTCTCAAAGAACTGTAAAAGCATTCTTTAGGTGGTAGAAACGGTTGTTTCAACTTCTCAAGATCATCTATATATTCATAAGGATAGAATCCTTTTTGTTGAGAGCATTTGAAAGCTTTGAGATACTTTGCATAGGAAAATCCTGGAGCAATGAAGTTGGAAATATCCAAGAATTTGAATCTTCTTGATTGAATACAGCTCATCTTGTTTGTTCTTTTCACTACAAAATCAAAATCTTCATCTTCTGTGTCTTGAAGACATCGAAGTAGAGGTCCTTTCATCACATTCAGGTCGTAGTTTTGTGAATTAAATCCTAGAATCGGAATACATGAGATGAATTTGTCGAAACGTTCAAATAAATGACGAAATCCCTCTCTTGAATGGTATACTCGAGGATTGGAAAATTTGCAGGATTTAAATCTTTCTTCAACTTTTCCTTGCTTTTCAGCTTTTGCCTTCATCAACTGTCTAATGTAGTAAAGTTTTTCTTCAAGGATATCCTGGGCTTCATCAGCAATTTGGGAAATATACTGAACAAAAAAAGATATACAAGAATCAGTATCTCCCTCACTTACAAAACACTTTGGATCCTTAAATCCGGGTACATTTGAACAAACTGATATACTCATCAATTCGTGTCTCGATGTGAATGTAACCGAATTGGAATTTGGTGGAAGGTCGGATTTTGGAAGATAACACTCGATATCATAGGTGATTAAAAAAGGATAATAAGTATCTTCCTCAGCCACGGATATTCCTATCTCTCGTTTCAGTTGTTCGAAAATTGTAGGTGTTGCCTTAAACTTTCCTCCTTCGAAGATGAAGTTTGTTACTGTTTCTTGACTACATTTATGTCTCTTGAAATTTCCTCTTTTTGTAAAGCTCACTTCACAGGAAGGACAACTAAACCCTTTAGTATAAGCATTAACATCCTTGATGAAACTGAAATGAGAGTTCTGCAAATCGAGGAAGCGTTCCTTTCCCTCTTTTTGGGTCGATGTCCAGATGACTGTTGAGGTTTCATCAGCATTCAGAGATAATACGGTTATACGGATGTCAAAACATTTCTCAAGAGAAATTAAGTCTCCTAACTCAATTCCAGGAAAATTCTTCATCAGATCTTTGGAGGATGAGGAAGAAGAAGAAATGTGTTTCGAGTACTTTTGAAATAGCATCTTCACAAGTTGCTGTTTTGGTCTTTGTCTGGTGCAACTACATCGGTTTGAACACTCACACATCACCTTCAATGCTAAACATCTGAAGAAACAGAGATTGTCTGTGTAAGGAGTGCAGCTCATAGTGATTACATGTCGATTGTTAAGAATGTGAGTCGGAAGATCTGAAGCCACTCCTATTTGCCCCATTCCAATCAATTTATAGAAATAGAATGAAATATTGGTAATTACATTCAATTTCCAAGCTGTATTCGGGCGTTCTCGAATCGCTATAGCAGCAAGATCTTGTCTTGTCAATTCTTCAAAGAAATTCTGTAGTTCCTGTCTTGTTGTAATCAGTTTTGCTTTTTTGAAAATTGTAGCATTATTCGATGAAGCATGAAAATATCTTAATTCTCCTGAGGCTTTATGTTCAAGAATGCATCCCACACTACAATTTAACTTAGCTCTTGTTTGTAACCCATTCCAAGTTGTCAACATTTCGTTCCATATTCTTTCCGAATGGTTTGGAGTTGGAAGTTCTGCTTGAGGAATATTTCCATTCCATAAATTTACGTTTAACGTTTCAACAACTCTTCCTCGTCGTCTTTTTGTTTTCATAGCATTCCAATATCTTCTTATTAACTCATCCCATGCCTCATCATCATTAACAGGAATGATATCCTGATTAACTTGTTCTCTTTCATTTTCGATAGGAACGATGGGCTCGACTCTATCATTAATACCAACTAAATTGTCATCATCAGCGTCCACTTCATTTTCGTTTCTTTCGTTTTGTTTTGTAGGTTGATCAGATAAATATCTATTTTCTTCGATTTCATTTGTATTTTCTTCTTCTGATACATCTGATTGATCGGATTCATCATCAGCAAGATTTCGAGTAATAGGAGTTACTGTTATCTTAGATCGACTAGGATCTCCTCTTCAAATTTGAGTTGAAGCAGAACGAAATGAAGAATGATGAGAAACATTCTTTACTTTTTCGAAAATGAAAGGGGGATTGGAAACTTGTACAATAATCGAGGCATCATCATCATCATCATATTCGTGATATTGTTCCGAAGAATCATTAGTTGATGTTGTAAACGATTCTGAACTTTCATTCGATTGGAGATGAATGTGTTTAACATGTCTTTTGAGGATTGATTTTTTGTTAAATGAAGTCGAACATTCTAAGCAGATATATTTATTAGCTGAAACGGATGATGCACTTCTTTCCCTACTTCTGCTTCTTTCTCTATGATCAATTGAAGTGGAAGGAGCAGAATTTTCCGATGAAATTAAATTATGCTCTCGTGAAAGCTTGAACATCTTTGAGGAAGAATTCCAGCTGCCAAGAATTAAAAAATCTCATTTTACTATTCTCTCTACATTTAATCATTCATTAAAAATTTTTTCCACCAATTATTGTAAATCAACTTACCTCATCAGATTTGCTCCAGTCTCCTTCTGAATGGGAAGATGCCGGATACATTTTCTTGTTGTATTCAAATTTCGGAGATATATAATCCGGTGAAACAGAGATAATCCAAAATTCTGAGAGAAGATTATACATAGATATCCAAATTGTAGAATTAATCCAAACTTTCGTGAGATATATAATCCAGTTAGTTCGGAGAAATATAATCCAGTGAAACAGAGATAATCCAAAGTTCTGAGAGAAGATTATACGTAGATATCCAAATTGTAGAATTAATCCAAACTTTTGTGAGATATATAATCCAGTTAGTTCGGAGAAATATAATCCAAAGTTCTGAGAGAAGATTATACGTAGATATCCAAATTGTAGAATTAATCCAAACTTTTGTGAGATATATAATCCAGTTAGTTCGGAGAAATATAATCCAAAGTTCTGAGAGAAGATTATACGTAGATATCCAAATTGTAGAATTAATCCAAACTTTTGTGAGATATATAATCCAGTTAGGTATAGAAATAGTTCGAAGTTCTGAGAATTTCATGTATAATAACTCCAGGAAAAAAAAGTCTCGATAATGGTGAGCCCATCAAACTTGGCTGTATTTATACTAGTCAAGTTCAAGGAGGTGGAACCCGGACAAAAGCTATAAATCACTTCTAATCCATCTTGTCTCACTCAACTTTCGCGAAAATTGAATTTCGCGAAAGTGAATTTCGCGAAATTGGATTTCGCGAAATTACACATTATATATATATTATATAGTCAACTTTCGCGAAATTGAATTTCGCGAAAAGTGAATTTCGCGAAATTGGATTTCACGAAATTATATATTATATAGTCAACTTTCGCGAAATTGAGTTTCGCGAAAGTGAATTTCGCGAAATTGGATTTCGCGAAATTACACATTATATATATTATATAGTCAACTTTCGCGAAATTGAATTTCACAAAATTGGATTTCGCGAAATTACACATTATATATTATATAGTCAACTTTCGCGAAATTGAATTTCGCGAAATTATACATTATATATATTATATAGTCAACTTTCGCGAAATTGAGTTTCGCGAAAGTGAATTTCGCGAAATTGGATTTCGCGAAATTACACATTATATATATTATATAGTCAACTTTCGCGAAAGTGAATTTCGCGAAATCCAATTTCGCGAAATTACACATATATATTATATAATCAACTTTCGCGAAATTGAATTTCGCGAAAGTGAATTTCGCGAAATTGGATTTCGCGAAATTACACATTATATATATTATATAGTCAACTTTCGTGAAATTGAATTTCGCATTTTTCAATTTCGCGAAAAGTCTTCTGATATTATGGATGATGCAGCTAAATTTATCAAAACTCATTAATCATTTGATGAAGAGAATTGTATATAACCAGCAGAATTTTACTAAAACGATATCAGTTCTTCATTCAAACTCAGAGAATTAACACACTACACAACTATGGAGGATAATACTCAATCTGGAGTGATAAAACCTGGATCGAATAGTTCAGTGAAGATGTCGAAAAAGAAAATTTCACCTGTAACTCTTTCTAACACGACTCCTCCAACGAAGAAGAAGAAATCCAACCAAATCGAAACGAATTTGGAGCAAAGGGCAAAAGATGTGGCAGACAAGTTAAGAACATTAAGTAAGGATACTTTAATGGAAGCAAAATCACTGCAGAAAATGACAGACCTTTCAGTAGGATTGATTATGGAGGTGACAAAAACGGAAGAAGCTCATTCGATCCATGGAGCGTGCTGTATCATTCACTTCAACTATGTGGAAAATGGGATTAGTAAATCTACTGCTGTATTTGCTCCAAAACGATTTCTAGATGAATCGCTGTCTTATCCAAGTATTATGGTATATCTTGGATTAAAACCTAAGAGTAATGGACAGGGAAGTTACCATGACTTAAGACGAGTAACAGAAGGAACCTCAACTCCCTTGGACATGAAACGCACTCTAGCCAATCTGAGAACGAAGAGACTTGAAAAACTTATACAACTTTTCGAGACTCGTCATCTCAAGGAGTTCAAAGCACCATCTATTTTCTACTATCACAATGTTGGAACAAGTGAATACAAAGATGCTGAAGGCAAGGTGAATGTGGTACCAACTGTAGCATTTTCAACCAAAGTTGATGGAGAGGAAGTTCAAGGAACTTTAACGATGCCTTCGAGATATGCCCTTTCGTTGAAAGAAAATTATTCGGGTATCATTATATACAAGGGACTAGTAACATCTCACAATACTCGCGAATACTATGATGTAGTAGTCATGGGACATGAAGAAGCCAGCAGATTTTACGAGAGTTCGGCACAATGCAAAAAGGATCCTGCTATCATAGATATTTCCGATGACGATGAGTGATTGATGAACAACTCGATACAAACTTCGTTTTAAAGATTGTACATGAACATTTTCTTATATATATATTCAATGTTTCATTTATACTATATTATCTTTATTGTGACCTATCTACTTGAACATTTTCATATATTTCAAGTTAAACATAAACTATTTTATTTTTATTGAAACAAAATGATGATGGAAATAATGAATAATACATATAAATATATCTTTTAAAGTGAATAATTTTGTAATAAAACTGATCTTTCATTCAACATATTAATTTCTCCAACAAATTTCAATCTTACATATATACAAAAAAAAACCGAAAATAAATTCCTTAAAATTCTTAACCATTCAAGAGCTTCAACATTACAAAAACATCAAATCTTCAAAAAATAGCTTTGTACATAAACACTTTCTCATATATATTCAATGTTTCAAATATATAACAATCTCCAGAAAATCAACCTCTCGGTGTCCCAGATATTAACCCCCTCACTCATCCGGTAATCTCTCGCTCTCCTCGATAATCCGCGAGATCCACTCCGGAAAACCAACCAGCTCTCGATGTCCCAGATATTCACCCCCCACTAATCCACCGATAATCCGCGACGATTCGGCCGACTAATCCGCAACGATTCCCCCGACTAATCCCGTGATAATCCACGTTTAATCGGATGACTCATCCCCCACTAATCGGATGACTCATCCACAGATAATCCGCCGATTACGCCAGGAGTGGATCCATACCCCCTCGAATTCAACCCCCTACTCTACACCACAATTTCCCCCCAAACCCCAACATCTCATTCAACTCCACGCAATTCAATCTACACCCCTAGCCAATTTAATTCGCAACCCCCTTTTTCTATCCCCCCGCTGGATCCGTCACTTTTTTGTGTAGATCTGCTCTCTACATACTACTACTGCATGTTCTGCTGTTGAAGTACCTACATGTAAGTATTTCTGACTCTAATATGCTTCGGAAATCTTGAGGCTAATATACAATTATTGCTGTCATTTTATTTCTAAAACTAAAATACAATCTTAGCAATAATATTAAGAATGTTGTTGGTAAAGCTATCTCAGTTGCAGTTATAGTAAAGATATAACAACTAATAATAAAAACTTTTAAAAGATGGGGAATCTCTAAAAAAAGTTGAAAACTGCCAAGGGTACCATAAATTTGGACAGATAAATTCAACACATTCATGATTTTTGTGAGTCACAAAATATGTAATAGGAAAAATAATTAGTGTAGCTAGAGTGGTTCTTCTGCATCTCTGCATGTCATCATCATGGCATACAATAGAACTTTCATTTTGTTGAGAATTTTGCTTATTTGGTTTTTGTTATTTTTAGTTCTGCACTCAAGGAGAATTCAATACTTCATTAATTGGCACTCGCTGTAGTAAAGTATGCATTTCTGAGATGAAGGAAAAGATTGGTTTTACAAATACGAATTCTGTTTAAATAGACGCAAAGCCTGGAGACAAGTAAAAATGTTCGGAACAATTATAGCCAATGAAATTTATCCATGAATGAATAACTTTCAGCGCCGTCTGTTGAAGATGCCTATCCCTGAATTGTGATGACCAGTAAGCTATTATGACATGGCAGTTGAGATTAATATGCATGTAAGTTGTGGCAATCGTTTCTTTTGATCGATGAGAGCAACATGATTGCTATTATACTATGACTGACACTAATATTGTATTGAAAGACACAGCTTCACACTGTTTTGTTGTCGTTGCGAGTAGGCCTAAACTTCCTGTTGATATATATTAAAATTAACTCAGATAAAGATGAAAACTATAACTATTACTAAAATATTGTCACAGCAAACAATAAATCAATAATAAAAGAAAAAATCAATAATGACAATAAATATAGTGATGTAAATTTGTACAAAAAAACAACACGTAAGGTTGAGAACAACACAATGCACATGAGTTATGATATGCGTGAGTACAAACTAGGTGTTCAGGTTTTCTAATTTAACATGCACCTTATACCACATTAGCTTTTCCGTAGTTCAGAGTTAGCGAAAATTGCGAAGACTTGTTAATACAGAAAATAATTAAAAGCTTGCTATAAAAATGCTGAAAATTAAAAAACAAAAACCCATTCAAGTGAGCACAAATGAACACAAATATTCTTAGGAGCGATTATGTCTGTGGTAAGAGGTTGTATGTAAGTGGTATCAACACTTGTTTTTATTGTAATCAAGTCATTACAGAATGACATAAAGGTGAGCTTACAAAGAAATAATCTATTCACCAGGCAACAGCATAACCTTTCTATTGCTCACATCACTGGTCTGTAATGGCGAAGTGACCTTCTTGAGCCAGTAACTTTGTAGTCTCTACCTAGTTCATATCCTTAGTTTAATTAAAACTTGCTCACTCATAGTAAATGAAACAAGATGTAGCCCAAGTTTGAGGTTTAGCTGACAACATGTATCACTAGTACAGAACACATTAACGCTGGTTAAGAAGGAGTTGCTTGCTCATGATAAATAAAGACCTCAAGTTTTTTGCTGGTGGCATTTGGTATAACAAACCTAATAAGTCCCACAATAGAATAAGGGTTGAATATCTAAAGAACCATTTCATGGGTTTAACAAGGAGAGAACTGGAAGGACTTTTCAGCTTGAGTTCCACACTATGAACCCATACTCAAATATTTCACGTGTAACCCAGTCTAAAATATGATGCTAAATTAGCATGTTGTTTTTCCTTTTGCTCTCTTTGTTTGTCAATGTAACAAAACACACAATGCTGATATGCATTTTTATGCAAGGACCACATCCCATATTTGTCATGAACTTTCTTTAGAATTTTGCATATGCAATCGATGACTTATTCCTCAAGTTTCTGCTCTCTATTTCATTGATCTCCTTCAAGCTTGGATTTGAACCTATGCCCGATGTGATTGGATGTTTTTTTTTTGCAAAGTTAAACTTTTTACGACTTCCTGTTACGAAACTGATGGGATTATTTAGTAATAACAATTCCTTACAATAATTATTGGCTGCAGCGCCAAATGAGGTTAATAACATAATCGAAACAAAGTTTTGTATCCTTGTGGCTAATGCGTAAGGAATTCCTCGCCATAGAGAGATATAAGAAGTACTATTTTCGCGTTTCTTAAAAACACGTTTAGAATAATAACATCCTCAACAGAACTGAACTTTAAACCGGAGCAGGCTTACAAAGTGTGTTCCATTGTAGTTAGATGACTTTTTGTCTTGTAAAGTCAGCGTATTGAACGCTGTACAACTGCATATGCAAGATAAGCCTACCTCACGTTCACCATAAACATTCATTCAAATCCAGAAAAATAATTCAGATCTATGACGCTAATCTCAAAGCCATTACAACCAAACAATGCATTAATTATGCCATGCAATATTTATCATTCTCCCTTCCTACCATGGTACTACGTTAAGAATATTGTTCAGTGACCATATATTGATCAATATGTTCATCTGCATCCGCCAGCTGCTACAACTGCCTTTCTTTTATTTTCTACACTCAATGGACTTTTATGCCATCAGTTACAGTGACACTATTACGTTGTAATCGTCGGTTTTCTTATATACTTCTACCTGTCAGAATTAACATAAAATATTCAAACTATGCTAACGTTCTGTATCTTGTGTTTGGTTCAGAACCACATATTTTATTTATACTTTTGTTATGTAATCCTTTGTTACTCATGTGTATAGCAAAATGCTGCCCTTTCACTTGTCTTTTTCTTTATTTTCTACTTAGCATATCTAGCAATAAAAATACCATTAATCTGAATGTAAAACTCTGGCCATTCCTAAGCTTGTTCAGTGTAAATCACCTGAGGACAGCGTTGTGCACTAAAGAGAAAGCATGCTGTTACAGGGACTGTTTTGTGGTATGAGCTGCCCTGGTTTCAACCACTCTACTGTCCTTCAAACAGCAACTGGATATCGTACACTTCCTGCCCTTCCACACTTGTTGTCAGTTACAGGGACTGTTTTGTGGTATGAGCTGCCCTGGTTTCAACCACTCTACTGTCCTTCAAACAGCAACTGGATATCGTACACTTCCTGCCCACGGGCTAGCCGGGTCACGCACTCAAGGATTTTCGCCACGCACATACAAAACAAAAACAACAGGGTAGACACACTTTTCGCGGTCTTCCGCACGAATATTCAAAAATATTAACAGATGTCAATTCTATCGGCCAAACACAACCTACTAATGGATGAGCAACCTATTAATGTATCCGAATACCTCATATAAAGCAAGCCAACCATGTTACATAATAGTTAATATCCACTTTTTCTCTGGAAATATGCCTGCCCGCGGTTTTTGGCCAAGAATAACCCGGGTTCATTATACACCAAAATGTCTCTCACGGGTTCCGGAGGTAGCCCGTTATTGGCATTATCGGGTGGGTCCATTGCTCCCGTACCGAAACATAAACTATTTTTATATATTGTAGCCTTCATTTCGGGCCAGGTCTTTATATGGACACCCGAACTTAATTTACAGTACGGGCTACCTCCGGAACCCGTGAGAGACATTTTGGTGTATAATGAACCCTGGTTATTCTTGGCCATAAACCGCGGGCAGGCATATTTCCAGAGAAAAAGTGGGTATTAACCATTATGTAACATTGTTGGCTTATTTTATATGAGGTATTCGGATACATTAATAGGTTGCTCATCCATTAGTAAGTTGTTTTTGGCCGATAAAATTGACATCTGTTAGTATTTTTGAATATTCGTGCGGAAGACCGCGAAAAGTGTGTCTACCCTGTTGTTTTTGTTTTGTATGTGCGTGGCGAAAATCCTTGAGTGCGTGACCCGGCTAGCCCGTGTTCCTGCCCTTCCACACTTGTTGTCAGTTACAGGGACTGTTTTGTGGTATGAGCTGCCCTGGTTTCAACCACTCTACTGTCCTTCAAACAGCAACTGGATATCATACGATTCCTGCCCTTTCACACTTGTTGTCTAACACAGGAAATGCTATTTTGATGTTACGATAATAAACATTATTGTGTGATTTTATAAGCTATTATAATATATAAAATTAGCATATAGATTTATCAGACAGGTTACAGATAGTAGTGCCATATCAACTATGCAAATTGATATTGTTGTTAGTTGGTTGATAACCTGAAATATATAACCGGATATACTGAAAGGTGTTACGCGTACCACATTCTTATAATAACAATTTTACTTCATGGTAATAGATATAATTACAATTAGTGCCATGGCAGTCTGATGAGCCATGAGAGAGCATCAGGTATAACAAGTAAATGCACGATTATTCCAAAATGTAACTTCAGGGTTGATTGATGCAGGTGATAGTGGGTTGGTCTATAAAGTTGAAAGTTGTGAGTTCAAACCCCATTTGATGCAATCTTTTTTCCTAATCTCTAGGCATGTCTCTAAACAGACGAATGGACACCAATCTTATTATAGCAAACTTTTTTGCTATAATATATATCATTACGGTATACATCATGATAAGCTGCAATATTTGAATGACAGTTTAAGCAAAACTTTCAATCTCTGATGATATTTTAATAAACATATGAATATCGTTATAAACTGCTGGATTCAATATTACATTTAAAGAGGTAAATGCGCAATACCATACAATGTATCCAAGATTGCAAAACCGTCAGCATTAAAACAGCATATAGGTATGAAACAGTTCAATTTGTCATTAGTAGAGGATAGAGGCAACAGATCAGATATAGTCAAACCAGATTATAACATCTAAAATTCATTAATTTTAGCTACCGGCTCCATCCATTAAAATACAAATCACTAGGCCAATAAGAGTAGAACAGACATATGAGCACCAACAGCACTATACACAAAAGATCTTTTAGCTTCCACAATGTATAGGTATGTCAACTTGTATGTCACAATGTATGTCAACTTCCACAGTGTATAGGTCCGCAACAGCAATATACAGAAAGAAGTCTATAGCTAACATAGAGTTAACTACCACTGTGTATCAGTCTAACATCTGAAGAATTTGTGTTGCCCGTCGTATTACAACTTTGCTATTTGCTTCTGATGCATCTTTATGTTTCTCTAAGAGTTCTGAAGCCTCTTTGCTAGTGGTCTCTCTGGCCTGGCCTAGATCATACAAATACACACATAAATCATTACTGCATGCAATATCTTTAGATTACTGTATATATATATATATATATAGAAAACAAATCAATCTATCTGGTTGTTTGATATACAGATATAACAGTGGAATGGTTTGAACAGGATGAACCACTTGAAAGAAACAAAGTGGATTGCATATTTCAACCACACAACTAAAAACGCTTTGTAGAAGAAATAAAATAAAACAGTAAGAAATCATCGTTGACTAAATCAGATCTCTCCCAAAACAATATGGAGAACGCAAGTTACCAGTTATACTTAATAATGTTACAAAAGTACTTTTAGCCATTCTTCTAAAACAAGTGAACACAAATCCATATTAATAAATTCCATTTTGCCCTGTGTCTGTTAGGCCATGCAAACGTTGTGCGGTTCCACACGTTTTGGCCGAGTTCACCCAAAATTCACACGCATACGCTCCGAGGATTCTGCCAGATCACTAAAAATATTTGGTCTCAAAACTCCATCTGGTTCCAGCTAGGATATTTGATTGAAATAAAAGAAATCAGAGGCATCACCAGGCTGACTGCCAGTCTGGTGATGCCTCTGAGTTCTTACTGCTAGCCTGGCGGTAAGCCAAAAGGGAGATGATTAGTGCAGGTACCAGATTGTCGATATACTAAGCCGAATGTCATCAGGTCGAGTCCCGCACAAAGCTATTTAATACGAAGAACTTCAATTACATCCTATATTATTTTTAATAAGTAGAAAAGTTTCGAGCAAGATTAACATTTCACAGAGTTTTATATGCAATCGACTGCCTTCTGGCTTTCCGGAATAATCTTTACCATAATAAGGTCGGTGTTCCACAGCTTTAAAAAAAACTTCTTGCATTGGGAAGAGTTGTAAGGGCAGACTGCCAGAGCTCCACGTGTTACCGACAGCTTATATAATGCAAAAAGCCGGCCAACTCCATGCAACAACAGTTTAATTGGCAGCCTTAAAACTGTCCTTTTCCGTATAAATGTGCCACTCACGGTCTAGATGATTACAAACTCAAGAATGGGCGGCCGTATGCAATAAGAACAAATGCCCTTAAAGAATAGAGAAAGCATAATATTATTATGCTTTATTATTTATCTTGAGGTGTTGACTGATGTTCTAAAAAAAGAATCAAGGAGATTGACCCAACATAAGCTGAGATATAGCCAGCCAAACACAGATCTACCAAAAAACATAAGTGTTTTGGTAATCATCAATATATGACGTATGAAATCGACTTGTGTGCCATTGGTCAATTAAGCCAACTAATGCGCTCTCCTATAACAATCACTGCGTTTTAATTGGTTTAATCCCTGGAAGTATAGAACAATCAAATTGGGCCTAACAATCATTGCTCTGAGAATTCCGAACCAGTCCCTCTGACGTGTAGATTAGTTTTAGAATAAAATAACTACACGCATCTATTATTTCGCAACATTCTGCTATCACTTTCTACAAATTATATTAGTTACATCATTTATTCTATACACAGTTATATTATTATTTTGTATAATATGCATTATGATTATTATATTAATCATAAAAAATAATCATAGATAAGATAATAAATCAATAGAAAAATCAAATGAAAAGTTATCGTTTTCTTTTCTTACAGCAAAAGCAGCACGGTCAAGTTTTTCTTTTTAAGATTATGGCTGTAGTGAACTTACAGTCTGTTAATAGTGACGATAATCATAAAAATCAACTGAATGCTGCAGTAGATACACAGTAGAAAAATGATGATTGAACAAAAATTCACATTCCCATTTCTTATTCTAAACGAACTGCAATCGCGGATGTCGCATATAGACTATACACGCGCCGTTCGTTGAACAGAGGATCTCCGGAGCATATCCGTGGAGATCGAGTTAAAATTTGGTGCCCAATAGTCAAAATCTGCTCTTTTGTTTTGAAAAATCACGTCGAGGGGTTGTGGGCAAATGCCTTTACTACACAATGTTTGCTTGATGTTCTTGGGAAACCGGAGCTAGTCTGTAAATTATTTACTATCGCAAGAAGCGTTTCACATCTCGTAGCCAAAACAATCATTATACGTAACGGCGGTAAGGGTGCGCAACTCTGGCACATGAACATTAAGTCGATTTTATACGTCAGTTTTCGGGATTTTTGAAGGGTTTTCCTCTGATTCTTTATTAGGTAGACCTGTGTTTGGCTGGCTATATCTCAACTTCTAGTGGGTCAATCTCCTTGATTCTTTTTTTAGAACATCAGTCAACACCTCAAGATAACTAATAAAGCATAATAATATTATGCTTTCTCTATTCTTTAATGACTGTGTTAATAGGTTGTTGAGAAAGGGGTGTAGCAATTTGCGTTGGAAATTTAACGCATGCTGCAGGCGATCCGATTGAATATGAAACAAATCAAACAATCCGCCCTTACTGATAGTCATTAATATATTAGTGATAAAGATATTTTATGGTTATCAGGTTTACTGTAAATTATTATAGTGGCTCGGCATTTTGCAATATGATCGTTTAAAAAACCAAGTTGAAATAGAGGCTAAATATACTGCACTGACAGCTGTAGAAACAAATTGGTGCTCAAAAAAATGGAACCGGTGGTTGACTCATGGGCAGAGTTTTACAACATTACATTCAATTCCGACAAAATAAATATAACCAAAGAAATTGGCACAAGTTTGACGAAGCATGCGATTGCACCAACAGAGAACACAGAAACCTGTTGCGTTGCTGCAAGCTTAACCAATGACTATATTGATAGCAATAGCAACGGAAAGGTCTCCTTCCTTCCATGTTATCCAACAAACCAGTGTCAACTTAGTGCCAGGATACCGATGGCATGCTTAATGAATGATGGTCGTGTCACAACTAATGATGCAATAAACCATAGTAATATAAAAAGCTAATGTAGAGAAACCGCTGTATGAATGATGATGAGTACGCATTGTACAATCATTGGTAATTGCAAACTTGATTATTATGTAACAATTCAGAGAGAGTTATTGAGACAACTATAGGCTATGAGTCCTCAAACAGAGCTGGGGGGAGCAAATAATGCAGGGAAATAGTGATATGTTATTAACGTGTGTATTAAATATTACCAAATTCTAAACTATACTACTGTATCACCTCAACATGTTTACTAGGTAATACCTGACATAAAGCTTCAGCAAAATTTGTCTCAACATATAATTTTCGGTGTACAAAATACAAGAATTTTTAAGACATTGCAGGTTTAAATATCAGTAGATGCATACAAAGTTCTCTTTATGGCAGTTTGATTTAAATTAATACTTAATTAATAGTTGATTAATACGAAATGGATACTGATCAGTACTTTATAATTTTCTTTTTTTAGCTTTAGCAGTAGTGATAGAGTGATAAAATATACATGTATATGTTTTTGTAAAAAAACAACAACATAAAAAAACATAATGAGTAAACATCCTGAGATAATGTTTTACAAGAAGTCTGAATATGTCTAGGAGCTATAGTGACAAAGAATTAGAGGAAAAACCGAGAAGACTTTCTGTTCACTCTGAACCGAGTGAAAGTGGAAAGGCCGGCTGTGACAACTAAAAACCAAATTACCATAAATATCAAATACGAAAACACATATAAGTTAAATTAATTTAAAGTTCACACAGTCAGGTTCAGAATAGTTCTGTATCTCTGTCTAAAAATACGGAGCTCTGCCTCCGCACAGTACATTTCCTGAATAGCGAAGGTTACATCTTCATAGCGAAGGTCACATCTCAATAGCCAAGGTTACATCTCAATAGCCAAGGTTACATCTCAATAGCCAAGGTTACATCTCAATAGAGAAGGTTACATCTCAATAGAGAAGGTTACATCTCAATAGCCAAGGTTACATCTCGATAGCAAAGATCACACCTCGATAGCCAAGGTTACATCTCGATACCGAAGGTTACATCTTCATAGCGAAGGTCACATCTCAATAGCCAAGGTTACATCTCAATAGCCAAGGTTAAATCTCAATAGCGAAGGTTACATCTCGATAGCCAAGGTTACATCTCGATAGCGAAGGTTACACCTCAATAGCCAAGGTTACATCTCAATAGCGAAGGTTACATCTCAATAGCCAAGGTAACATCTCGATATCAAAGATCACACCTCGATAGCGAAGGTTACATATCGATAGCGAAGGTTACATCTTCATAGCGAAGGTCACATCTCAATAGCCAAGGTTACATCTCAATAGCTAAGGTTACATCTCAATAGCGAAGGTTACATCTCAATAGCGAAGGTTACATCTCGATAGCCAAGGTTACATCTCGATAGCGAAGGTTACACCTCAATAGCCAAGGTTACATCTCAATAGCGAAGGTTACATCTCAATAGCGAAGGTTACATCTCAATAGCCAAGGTTACAGCTCAATAGCGAAGGTTACATCTCGATAGCGAAGGTTACACCTCAATAGCCAAGGTTACATCTCAATAGCGAAGGTTACATCTCGATAGCCAAGGTTACACCTCAATAGCCAAGGTTACATCTCAATAGCGAAGGTCACATCTCAATAGCCAAGGTGACACCTCGATAGCGAAGGTTACATCTCAATAGCAAAGGTTACATCTCGATAGCCAAGGTTACATCTCGATAGCCAAAGTTACATCTCAATGATAAAAACCTCTGGCCATTTATTGCTACTTCATCTATTTACTTTCATATGCATGGGTAAAACTAAAACACTTTTTACATGGTTGTACATAGTTACCAGTGTAGTTACCTAAAGCATTTATCGTGAAGTTTTGGAGCTATTGAAGCGATAAACAAGCGCACAGATTCGCATAAAATATAATCAACCAAAGTTTTCTTAACATATACTGGAAAAGAGTATCTTGGTATGTTTAGACTCGATTTTATAGCATATAGCGGGATGATTGAACCTACAACGAGGTTGCTGCATCTATATTAATAATTCCTACATTGTTGTTGTGTGCGTCTGTTTCATCCAAGTTTCACACACATGTGCTCAGTGCCTTCTGCTAGGTCACCAAAAGTATTTGGTTACGAAACTCCATTTGGTTCGTAATAACAAGCCTCTTAAACATCTACCTGCGGTGTGTCTGATCGAAAATGAAAGACATCCCGGGCTTACAGTTGGTGAAACTAAAATGAAGTTTTTAATATCGGACTGGCTTGAAAAGAAGCACTTGAATAGCTTAAGTCATGGTCAATTTGATCAGTTACCTCCATTTTTTGTTTGTTAATATATTGTGTACAAAAACTACAAATGCAATTATCATTTAATTTTTTTATGACCAAACCAATACTTCACATTGTTTGTGGCTTGAGCAATGTTACTTCATCGAGGAAATAAAATGAATTATCCATACTCCTCAAGTCCTACCAATTTACATGTTGAAATAAGTCAAGTAGATATCACTTCCCCTCCTGTTAAGGCTAGATAATGGATAAGATTTACATAGCCTGTACTCCATAGCTTCTTTACCTTTCCTTCCATTCTTTGAGTGTTCGTCTGTTAACCTTAAGTTTATGTACAAATATCTTTCTGTTTAAAGCAACAGAAATATTCGAAAAACGAGCTTTCTTTTCAAGAAATATTCAGGTAATACCATAAGAAGTCTGAATATGACACAAAACGTGACAGAGACTAAAATCTCTGTTTATGTAAGATACTAATGAGCCAATGAGTGCACCCATACAGATCACTAAACTCTAGTTCAATAAAACTTGAACCATATTCACCAAGTATGTATGCAAAGTAGCTTTGTCAGGCAAAGCCCTAAATGAACTATTGGACATCCATGCAATAAGGTTTATCATTCACAGTACATAGAGAACCTTCGCAGCTAGAATAAAACAGAAAGTGGAAAATATCATCGACTGACCTTTCAAGGCGGACATATATTCCAGAAGAACTGCAAAGCGTTCATCATCCAAGATTTCTGTGTTGGACCAGTGTCGCAGCAGCCATGTTTGCCTTACCTGTTATGAAAGTTGAAAGCACTAGACATACATTACAAATATCTCTGTAGATTATACAACCAACACCTATCTCGTCAATAGATTAAAAGCACTAGACAATGACAAAATTCCCATGATCACTACACAAAAAAATTATGACAAGCACTGCCCACACACAACAGTCATACCTCGATGTGTGAGTGCCTCTACGTACGAAAAAGTTGAGATACAAGCAAAATTTGGAGTAAGCTTCTGCCTTGAGATACGAGAAACCTTTGAGAAGCGAGCATACGAGCCGCTTCTCGATGGCCACTAAATGGCCAAGTATATGAGAGGGCATTTTTGAGAACAGCATCACTCAGTATTTTCCGTCGAAGCAGTTTGAGAAAAGTTTTAAAAAGGTCGGCTAAAAGGTATAGTGAAGGTGTGGCCAAAAGTGCCAAGATGGAAACAGATAATAAAAAATTTAGACAAAACAAAATTCAAATGAAGTTAAGTAAAAGATTAAAAGCGCGAAGTTTAGTAAGCTAAATTAATTTAAGTTAAATTTCAAGTTTGTGATGTTACGTTGTGTCACAAGTCTAGTGTACCGATCGAGTTGCTGTCAAGCCTCTCTCACACCGTCGTTATCCACCATGTTTGTCTCGAAGGTGGGAACTTCACACAGTACTATTCATACTAATGTTACATTTTATTGCAGATCATAACAACTCGCTAGGTATTTGTTACTTTGTGAGTGTAGGTAGTGAATTACAAGTAAAATAAATTTTCCATCATATTATCCTGTTTTAGGTGGTTTTTCATGGTATGAAAATGAATTAATTTGTATTTAGTTACTTTATATAAGAAATATTACATAAAGATACAAGCATATTGACATACAAACTCAGTCCCGGAATGCATGTATGTTGAGATATGACCGAACATGCGTCATATTACACATTGTGGTCTCATGATACAGGGAGCTTTGAGTATAACGGCTTGTCAAACAACAAGCATTAAAAATAGTTGCTTTCAAAATTAAACACTTCAAATAGAAATTTTCATCTAAATTGTGAATTCTTCTGAGAAGGATGCAGATTTAAACACTATTTTGTGAAAAAATGGTACTAGTTGAAGGTTATTCCAAAAACTATCAATACATAATTAATAACATAATAATCACAACGTGACACCTATTCTGTCTTAAAAATACCTCATTATTGTGTACACTTGAAGGTAGTGTTGACAACTCCATTATCAGAAAATACTAACGATATAAAATTTGAGTAACCTTTACTATAATAATAGTCATGTCTGCCCTTCCGTCTGTCTGAATCCACATTAAAAGCATTCGGAAAAAAGATTGCACAACACAAGGATCAAACCTGGATATTCGGGTGCATGGATTTGAAAGCAAACACACTACCACCAAACCACGCAGCCACTTTGCTGCATTTCGGAATAGTTATGCGTATAGTTATTACATATCATGATCTCCCTTGGTGTACGGGAGTGAGAGCGTACTTGTAGTAATAAAACAGAACAAGTACTGCAGGTAAGCGTAGTAAAAAACAAGCACTCAGTTGGCGATAAAATCACAACACTGTCCAAGAAATATTACAATAATCAACTCTTAGTTTTTCTTTAAAAGGAAATGATCAATTTATCTGTCGAAAATAACAAGATTAAACACATTCACTGGTCATACAGAGAGATGCGTGAGGAACCAGAGATACAGAAAAACAGTCATTGAGGAAACTGTTGAGACAAAGATTAGCCCTTGCTGAGCGGTGAAACAGAGAATGTTCCATCAGTGAATGACTATATAATCTTATGATGAAGGAGGAGTGTGCAGGAAGGGAAAAGATCACTATTCTGACAAATAGACAAGCTCAGAGATGTGAAACATGTGATGAGAAGAACTCATATGATATGAATCATTAGAGGCTGGCTAGATTAGATGGTGTGATAGATTAGTGAGGCTTCCTTGCTGCAGATGTGAAGTGCAGCCGGCTTGGCATGAAATAGTAAAGAGGATATGACATTGTGTAATATTTTAAGACAACAGCAATATGTGGTCGAATTTACACTTATGATCCCCTTAGCATGTGAATTTTCCAACATACGACGTAAAATTGAGCAGATTCTACACTTGAAGTAATTTTTGAAGCTTCTTGAAACATTGCAGTTTAATAAGCCATCATTGAAAACTATAAACAAACGTAACAATGTATAAAAATATTTAAAGAATAGAGAAAGCATAATATTATTATGCTTTATTATTCATCTTGAGGTGTTGACTGATGTTCTAAAAAAAGAATCAAGGAGATTGACCAACCAGAAGCTGAGATATAGCCAGCCAAACACAGGTTTACCAAAAAACAAAAGTGTTTTGGTAATCATCAATATATGACGTATGAAATCGACTTGTGTGTCATTGGTCAATTAAGCCAACTAATGCGCTCTCCTATAACAATCACGGCGTTTTAATTGGTTTAATCCCTGGAAGTATAGAACAATCAAATTGGGCCTAACAATCATCGCTCCTAGAATTCCGAACCAGTCCCTCTGACGTGTAGATTAGTTTTAGCATAAAATAATTACACGCATCTATTATTTCGCAACATTTCGCTATCTTGCTAGTTCAGCTCAGTTTTGTTGTTCTCCTACTTAGCTTCCCTATTCAGACTCATCTTTAGCGTTGTTCAGATTTTTTAACTATAGCTAATAAATAGAATCAATTAAATCAATCTCGGTTATCATTTGGAATTTTCTACAAATTATATTAGTTACATCATTTATTCTATACGCAGTTATATTATTATTTTGTATAATATGCATTATGAATATTATATAAATCATAAAAAATAATCATAGATAAGATAATAGATCAATAGAAAAATCAAAGCAAAATTTATCGTTTTCTTTTCTTATAGCAAGAGCAGCACGGTCAAGTTAGTCTTTTTAAGATTATGGCTGTAGTGAACTTCCAGTCTGTTAATAGTGACGATAATCATGAAAATCAACTGAATGCTGCAGTAGATACACAGTAGAAAAATTATGAAGGAACAAAAAGTCCCATTCCTATTTCGTATTCTAAAAAAACTGCAATCGCGGATATCGCATATAGACTATACACGCGCCGTTCGTTGAACAGATGATCTTCGGAGCATATCCGTGGAGATCGAGTTAAAATTTGAAGCACAATAGTCAAAATCTGCTCTTCTGCTTTAAAAAATCATGACGAGGGGTTGTGGGCAAATGCCTTTACCACACAATGTTTGGATGATTTTCCTGAGAAACCAGAGCTAGTATGTAAATTATTTACTATCGCGAGAAGCGTTTCACATCTCGTAGCCAAAACAATCATTATAAGTAACGGCGGTAAGGGTGTGCAACTCCGGCACATGACCATTAAGTCGATTTTATACGTCATAGTTTTCGGGATTTTCGAAGGGTTTTCCTCTGATTCTTTATTAGGTAGACCTGTGTTTGGCTGTCTATATCTCAGCTTCTAGGGGGTCAATCTCCTTGATTCTTTTTTTAGAACATCAGTCAACACCTCAAGATAACTAATAAATCATAATAATATTATGCTTTCTCTATTCTTTAATGACAAATATGTCTCTGGAACCACCAAAAAACCTCTATTACTACCTTTACTTCTGAATCCATGGGTCACCGAGCTTATACCACAATTGATGTGCGTCTAGAAATAATAACCTGTAAGCGTGTAATAAAAACCTCTATTCGTTGATAATAATTTTAATAATTTATCTTTTTTTATATAAACTTACCTTTTTTCTTATATGGTTTTTAATGTGAGGTAGAAGAACCGGTAGTATGTAGTAACTAGGAGCTATCAGAGGATCTAGAGCTGTGGAGCAAATAGAAGTATTCACTACAAACTACAGCAGTTCTACGATATGAAGCATATTCTAACCTAACTAAATTCATGCAGAGAGATTTGACTGTATATAAGGTAACTGCACATTACACCTTACAAACATCTACACATTAAACCTTATATGCATCTACACATTACACCTTACATAAATCTGTACACTACACCTTGCATATATCTACACATTACATACATCTGCACATTACACCTTACCTACACGTACATCCACACAACTAGCTTCTTTTCATAGACTCACTTTACTAAACTTCCACGTTGATCGGAAATCTTTCCAAAGTTTGAGATAATTTAGGGCAGCAACTTGGGGATTTTCGCCGGATGTTCCAGAACTTAAATACTCTTCAAACTTTTCTCGGGGCATCGTAGATCTCAGTCTATTTAGCTTCTCTTTCCTTTTCCTCTCTTTATGCTTGAGGCTTTTTCTTTTCAATGCTGATAACTTGGGCTAAAGTTAATAACATTCAATATGACCTCTACCATGGCACATAATATTTAGAGCAGTAACTTGGGCTAAAGTTATTAACATTAAGTTATAACATGTTATAACATAAGTTGTTATAAGTTATACTTGTTATAAGTTATAACATGCTATAACATAAGTTATAACATTCAATATGACCTCTACCATGGCAAATAATATTTAGAGCAGTTTGGGAATCTGATAGAATTAAAAATATTTATGTCGATCATAAGAGGAAAGTACAGCGTTTGACAACTGCCCTAAATAACTATAAGTGTTTGCAAATAACTACCCAGTATTTCCTTATAACTCTTCCTGTTTGATTTTTTGGCAATGGTAAATCTTGCAATAGTCTCCGTACCATGTTTGATTTCAGTCGATCAAATATTGCTTAACAATGATGACACATGTCGAAAATATAATTATTGTGAAATAATTCAAAGAATAGTCAGTTATTAGATTGGGGCATTTCCTTTCAAGTTCCATTACAGAGTTACAAACATGAAGCAACCTAACAATGTGTTTCCATGGCAAATGAGTTGGTACTAAAGTTGCAGAATCGGTAATAAAACTCAAGCCTTCTGCCACCCACTCATACTGAGTGCAGCAAAAAAGGCACCAAACGTAAGTAAAAGGAAATCATCATCATGCACAACCATGTTCATTCTGGCCCATGTTCATTCTGGCCCATATTCATTCTGGCCCATGTTCATTCTGGCCCATATTAATTCTGGCCCATGTTCATTCTGGTCTATGTTCATTCTGGGCCATGTTCATTCTGGCCCATGTTCATTCTGGCCCATGTTCATTCTGGGCCATGTTCATTCTGGCCCATATTCATTCTGGTCGATGTTCATTCTGGTCGATGTTCATTCTGGTCGATGTTCATTCTGGCCCATGTTCATTCTGGCCCATGTTCACTCTGGCCCATGTTCATTCTGGTCCATGTTCACTCTGGCCCATGTTCATTCTGGTCCATGTTCATTCTGGTCCATGTTCATTCTGGCCCATGTTCACTCTGGCCCATGTTCATTCTGGCCCATATTCATTCTGGTTCATGCTCATTCTGGTCCATGTTCATTCTGGTCCATGTTCATTCTGGTCCATGTTCATTCTGGTCCATGTTCATTCTGGCCCATGTTCACTCTGGCCCATGTTCATTCTGGCCCATATTCATTCTGGTTCATGCTCATTCTGGTCCATGTTCATTCTGGTCCATGTTCATTCTGGTCCATGTTCATTCTGGTCCATGTTCATTCTGGCCCATGTTCACTCTGGCCCATGTTCATTCTGGCCCATATTCATTCTGGTTCATGCTCATTCTGGTCCATGTTCATTCTGGTCCATGTTCATTCTGGTCCATGTTCACTCTGGCCCATGTTCATTCTGGTCCATGTTCACTCTGGCCCATGTTCATTCTGGTCCATGTTCATTCTGGTCCATGTTCATTCTGGCCCATGTTCACTCTGGCCCATGTTCATTCTGGCCCATATTCATTCTGGTTCATGCTCATTCTGGTCCATGTTCATTCTGGTCCATGTTCATTCTGGTCCATGTTCATTCTGGCCCATGTTCATTCTGGTCCATGTTCATTCTGGTCGATGTTCATTCTGGTCCATGTTCATTCTGGCCCATGTTCACTCTGGCCCATGTTCATTCTGGCCCATATTCATTCTGGTTCATGCTCATTCTGGTCCATGTTCATTCTGGTCCATGTTCATTCTGGTCCATGTTCATTCTGGCCCATGTTCATTCTGGTCCATGTTCATTCTGGTCCATGTTCATTCTGGTCCATGTTCATTCTGGCCCATGTTCATTCTGGTCCATGTTCATTCTGGCCCATGTTCATTCTGGTCCATGTTCATTCTGGTCCATGTTCATTCTGGCCCATGTTCATTCTGGTTCATGCTCATTCTGGTCCATGCTCATTCTGGTCCATGTTCATTCTGGCCCATGTTCATTCTGGTCCATGTTCATTCTGGTCCATGTTCATTCTGGCCCATGTTCATTCTGGTTCATGCTCATTCTGGCCCATGTTCACTCTGGCCCATGTTCATTCTGGCCCATATTCATTCTGGTTCATGCTCATTCTGGTCCATGTTCATTCTGGTCCATGTTCATTCTGGTCCATGTTCATTCTGGCCCATGTTCATTCTGGTCCATGTTCATTCTGGTCCATGTTCATTCTGGTCCATGTTCATTCTGGCCCATGTTCATTCTGGTTCATGCTCATTCTGGTCCATGCTCATTCTGGTCCATGTTCATTCTGGCCCATGTTCATTCTGGTTCATGCTCATTCTGGTCCATGCTCATTCTGGTCCATGTTCATTCTGGCCCATGTTCATTCTGGTCCATGTTCATTCTGGCCCATGTTCATTCTGGTCCATGTTCATTCTGGCCCATGTTCATTCTGGTCCATGTTCATTCTGGCCCATGTTCATTCTGGTCCATGTTCATTCTGGTCCATGTTCATTCTGGCCCATGTTCATTCTGGTTCATGCTCATTCTGGTCCATGCTCATTCTGGTCCATGTTCATTCTGGCCCATGTTCATTCTGGTCCATGTTCATTCTGGTCCATGTTCATTCTGGCCCATGTTCATTCTGGTTCATGCTCATTCTGGTCCATGCTCATTCTGGTCCATGTTCATTCTGGCCCATGTTCATTCTGGCCCATGTTCATTCTGGTTCATGCTCATTCTGGTCCATGTTCATTCTGGCCCATGTTCATGAGACCAAATCAAACAAAGTTGAGACAATTGAACTATGCGGATGATTCCATAATGAGCTGCACTTAGAATCATGTCTATTACCTACAATCGAACAGACAGATACCACATGTATGGTAGCAAAGGAGATCTATGAGAGGTTATGTACTTTTTTCGGTTTCTCGCTGTCTTGCTCGTCAGTTGTGGACACGTCTTTATTCACTTCCGAAGCAACAACAGATTCTTCAGTAGGATCTGAGGATACACTAAACTTTGCCTCTGTGGATTTACGAAACTTTTTGCCTAATAACAAACAAAAAATAAATAATACCATATATATAAGAGAAAACAAGCAGAGAACTATTTATACCTGAATGATATTTCTTTTATGTTGATGATGTCTTAGTGCAATAATAGTAAGTAACCATTACCTTCTGGTGAAAAAATGAAACCAAGATAGAGGCCATTGACAAATACTTAAAATGATTTAAACCTGAGTATATGGAGTCTTACGGACACGCTGCAGCTACAACGTAACACTACTATATGGTACAGCTACTATGTACCACTACTATATGGTACCACTACTATATGGTACTACTACTATATGGTACAACTACTATGTACTACTACTATATGGTACAACTACTATATGGTACAACTACTATGTACTACCACTTTATAGTAAAGCTACCATGTACTACTACAACTATATGGTACAACTACTATGTACTACTACTACTATATGGGACAATTACTATCTACTACTACTATATGGTACTCCTTCTATGTACTACGACTACTATATGATGCAACTAACATGTACTACTACTATATGGTACTACTACTATGTACTACTACTACTATTCCTACTACTATGTACTAGTACTACTATATAGTACTACTATTATATACTACTCACCAATTTTAATTGAATTACCAATCAGAGTGTCTTCTGTAGTTGGGTTTATTTTCTTTTTGTGAGATTTTTGTGTTGCAGTACCTTTTCCAGGACTAACTGTTTATGACAAATAATAAAACCGTAGTTATAACATAAAGCATCATACAGGGCTTGATGTAGTTGTACGTGGTAAATGGATTTATCAAAGCTTTAAACAGAGCAAGATAGACCTCATTGTTTTCCAACTCACGTTCAATATCTCGTTTCTTTTTTTTCCCGCAAGCGTCTACTGCATTCTTTTTCTCTGTCACAGAACCATTCATCGACTCAGCTGTACATGTAAACATAAGGTGTCATACGCAAGGTTCATATTGAACTTTGGAGGCAGTACAAGCAGTCAGCGTTAAAAAACTGTTTCAAACTGTAAAGGATAGATAGTATGTCTAAAAATGCTGACAAACTGAAACGCTGATCTAGGCTCAAGGCATAAGACAATGTTGATAATAGTGCGCTCTATCGCTAAGTCAATGTTGGCAGCATTCTTTTAATCCTTTGTTGAGAAACGACTTTGTTGGCAACCAAAATAGAAGCTTGTTAACAGCTGATAAAAGCTATAATTGAGAATGAGAGAGTATAGGAAACACCAGGAGGAGGTGGCAGAATGCAATAAAATCTGCTTTATAAAAAGTGATTTAGAAGTTATTACAATGACCTAACTTCTATCACAACCTCATGGACACAAATTACACAGAGAGCAAATTAAACTTATCGACACTTACATGTATGAGCAGCGAGTCAAGAGTCGAAAGACTAGTTTTAATCCACCAAGGATAATGATCGATATTATTACAACGATAATAATGATAACAGTTATAATTGAACTTGGGATAAAAGAATTGAAAGCGAGAAGAAGTGAAGGCAGCGAATAAAGACAGAAATAAATGTGCACAACCTTATCACTGTTCCTCATCTTCGAGATAAAAGTCACCTAACTCACATTTTCTTTCTGAACTATATTATAACAGAACAGGTTAAAGACACATCTGTCTATTGCAGACCTCCATGTAGCTGCGTACTTGTTTAGGCAGGCGTTTTAACATATCATAAGCTCTCCGGTGAATAGGCACAATATCACGTGGCCTCAGGAAGATTAGTAATCTCTTCACCAAATAATTTAACAGAATGACTTAAATATTGTATTAAATAAGTTTCTAATCTAAACGAAATACATGTAGGTAAACAATTGAATACAAGTCAATGATACAAAGAGTTGTCTACTCTCGCCCTAATGCTGATAAGAAAGAGAAGGAAATTGTTATTCTAATGTTTCAGGGCAGTTGATAGACACTTAAGATCTGTTCCAACAGGGCAATCAAAAATATACAAAGTTGCAATAAAGCATTCCTTGAATGAAAGGCAAATATCTTAATACATAGAAATATTGATTTTATGCATAAGATCACCATTGTAATTGTATTTGCAATTCCACAGGGTTGCATGGAGCATATTGGCAAAAATTAACACCCAATATGTAGCCTTTACTGATACTTTACGAATGGCAGCAACAATAAACAATCACTTGTGCATGTTCAGGAGTACACATAGCCGCACAAATTGCAGCTCATCTATCCTTCACTCAAGTTCAATGGATTGAATGTGACACAGTGATCTGTACCTAAGTTTGTACGTACTCTCTTACACTTTTGTAAATCCTACCTTCCATATCAACATAGCATGCAATCGTCAAAGCGATGGGTGATGTGTGATAACATCTTTATATAGTAGTCATGTTTTACTTACTTTTTTCTTTTAGTTTCCGTTTCTTTTTCTTCACAGTAGAATCTCCCGCGTTCTCTTTCTCTGTTATAGAAGCACTCACTGACTCTGCAGTACATGTAAAAGTAGGATGTCATATACATAGTGACAACATTTGATCAAAAAATGAATAAAATGCAAGGTGTGCGTTCTGAAAAAGACTAGGATTATGAATTGAAAAACGCAGTGCAATCAGCAAAGAGTACGGAAAAGACTCAAGGATGAAAGTACACATGACACTAATATATAGTAGAATGTAAAGATGGCACTAAAATATAGCAGAAAGGAAAGACAACACTTGCATGTTACTGAATGCGACAAACAACACTAAAAATGGCAGGAAGTTACGATCCAACTCATATATATCAGAGCGTACCAATAGTATTCAGATAAATCAGAGCGTAGGGATGGTACTCAGATATATCAGAGCATAGAGATAGTACTTAGATATTTCAGAGTGCAGAGATAGTATTCAGATAAATCAGAGCGTAGGGATGGTACTCAGATATATCAGAGCATAGAGATAGTACTTAGATATTTCAGAGTGCAGAGATAGTACTCAGATATATCAGAGCGTAGAGATAGTACTAACATATATCAGAGTGTAGAGATGGTACTCAAATATATCAGAGTGTAGAGATGGTACTCAGATATATCAGAGTGTAGAGATGGTACTCAGATATATCAGAGTGTAGAGATGGTACTCAGATATATCAGAGTGTAGAGATGGTACTCAGATATATCAGAGTGTAGAGATAGTACTAAGATATATCAGAGCGTAGAAATAGTACTCAGATATATCAGAGTGTAGAGATAGTACTCAGATATATCAGAGTGTAGAGATGATAATCAGATATATCAGAGTGTAGAGATGGTACTCAGATATATGAAACGTGAAAATGACAGTTAGACGCAGTAAAAAAACATGATAATCACATACTCCAGAATGTGTATAGAACACTCATAGATAATAGAAAGTGCAGACAGCCCAAACAGATTGCATAAAATACAATGTAAACAAGTACAAGAAATAAGCTGTGGTAAGCATGTACCAAGTCATGCGATGAGGCAAAAAATGTAAATATATTCTAGTGGTAAGAAGTAGAGATCCACAGGAAACATTACCGAGTTGCCGACACTTGTAAGGGGCTAAACATTGATGACTCAAGTCTCAACGCATTTGCGGATAACGCCATGTGTTTTTTAAACTTTAACAATCGATAAACACATAGGCTCATGAATATTGTCAAAAGGGGTTAGTTTTTCAATATAAAATGACTTCCTTCATTGTCTGGTAAAAAACCGAGTCAAACTCGAGGCAGTAGTGCACTGACTTGTACAAATACACAAATTTTTCGTAATATTGATTTTAACCCTTTTGCAGGTGAGTTTTTTGGGCTATTTGAAACCCCACGGACAAATTAATTTTCACAAATCGATTAATAAAAATCATTGATACTCTTATTTATGATATTGTATACATGTTTTATGTTTTTATGATACAGGTTAATACAAATAAACATGTTTCAAGTCAATTCTTCAAATAACTGTTTCTCTAGCTATGGTACTTTTGGAAGCATTGGACCTTGCAGAGGCTTACATCGCAGTCTTGACACCATGTGCTTATTCTTGTTCCTCTATAGCCTCGCTTTTGCCTATAGCTTTTGGAGGACGCCATGGCAGTAAAAGAAAGTTTTTTGCACTCTGGGAAAACATTCAGAAAGCAGAAACAAAAGCAGAAACAAGAGACAAAACAAATATCCCAATTTTATTTAAATACGTTTTTATTTCGGATTTTTCATTCATTTAGTATTGCAAAAACGATCGTTTTTCCTTCTCAAAATGGCTTATTTTTTGTTGCTAACAGAGACCAGTCTATCATAGTTTACTATTAGTGAAAAAAATTAAACAAAAAAAAGCAATTAGCTAACCAGAAATCAATTTATAAAAAACGTTGGTGTGGCGACATAACAGTCGCTCTGCCCACTAGCATCAGCATCGCAAAACGACAAAAATGTCGCTATGCCTGCATAGCGACATTTTTAAAGCGAGGGTTAAATATAAACTAATAATGTTGCTGATTGCTTAAATTCCAAGTTAATACACTTGAAGTTAATAAGTTAATCAACTTTATAAAGATTTCCATCGGAACCAGTAAGCGATGGTACTGCAAATGACGATATTAACATTTTTTCAAGTTTTTTACAACAAAAAGGTTTATACTGATATAAAGACCTCAACTGAATAAAGAGTTGGTCGGTTTCTGTTTAAATTGCATAATTTTTGCTGAAGCTGGAAAAGACCAAAATAAAGTTTTCAGCAGACCAAAAGGACTTGTAGTTGCAGAAAAAAGGTGAAACACAAAATTCCTTAATCATACGCCCAAAGTCTCACAGTTATTCGGAAAAAATGCTAAAGCGATTACGAGAAATCTTGCAACAAATTATCAGAAGGATAAGAAACTTTGAGATGTGAAGCCAGTGCAGCTCAGCAATTTCCAAAAAGATCTACGCATGTGGATCATGTAGGCAAGAGGTAGAAAATGTACTGTAACTGGAGTGAATTTAAATGCATTGCAATCAAAAAAATTCAGAAAAAAATTTCTCAAAATTTTTTTCCATGGTTATATTGTTGCTTAAATCTGCATTTTTTAGTATAAGTACATTTACTTTTTACTTGATACATTTCTGAAAAATTGTAAAATAACTAACATCGATGCTGCATTTTATTATTAGGCTTTGGCCAATATAAGTATTCAATCAACTCTAAAATGGTCTAAAACTGTTTTTTAATAAAGGTGTGGCATAAAATTCTCATAACATTCAATAATGGACAAGTTTAGCTTCTAATTTCAGTTTCAGATAGATTTGCCTCCCTTGATCCAAAACTTATTTCAAGTGGGAGTGACATTAAAATTTTGCAATCTGTATTCAGTAATAATCTGTTAATATTTATGTCAAAACTAAAGTGATATTTGCCTACTTGAGTCTGCTAAGTGCATACACTATTGATGACACAATTGTAAAGTCAACTATGCAATAGTGCATATTTTTGGCGCTACCGAAATTGAGAGACCTTATGAGTTGTTTTCATAATATTTGAAGTGTGATATAATCCAAATTAGAAATTTCCTACTCTCCAACTTTGCATACTTTTGAAAGACCTTAATAGTTAATAGTAAAGGTGAATGGAAGCTTTAATTTCATGCTGATAGTCGTTGTGTGGTAGATTTGTGACCTGTTTACTGAGACTACCTAAATTTACTAAAAATGTTTTATCAGAGGGTGTGAAGAACAGGTCCTGAATTCCTTTAGTAAAGAAAGCGGGTTTTATTCCAAAAATAAAATGGCCACAGAATTCACATTGACATACTGTTCCATAGCAAATAGCAATAGCTTAGAACTATAAGATCACAACTCCAACCTTGCGCAATAGATTCTTCTTTAGGATTGGTATGCTTCTTCTTTTTTTTCAAGGGTGTAATCTTTGAGTTTTCCGTTTCCGGAAGGTTCTCCTCATCTAAATCCCAGTTCTGTAGAGACATGCTCAAACCTATGAAGCACCACATAAACATTCTTATGACATCAATTAGATCGGTGTGTGAGCCTGGCACACCATTTTTGAGGATAGGAAATAATAAGGATGATCGTGTAAGCTATTAGATAGTCTCCAGCGAGGATCGAGTGAGTGATGCACATCACATCATGTCACTGGTCTAAAAGGCAGTTCTATTTAAGACTATTGGAACGCCATAAAAGTATTAAATAACCATGAAATAAAAAATGTCCTTTGTGCATTGTACAATTTTTTTAGACCACAATTCAGATCCAACTTTTGGATTTCTTTAAACCAATTGTTATTTGAAATACACAAACTCTTAAACGCTTCATCTGATGCCCTTGAATAGTGAGCCAGGGATTAGAAATACAGGCACTATTGCTTTAACTCACCAGAAAGGAATAGTTATCATAGTAACCAATTTGATTGGCTACTACGACAACAATAACTATTTAATGATAAAAACTTCAATGTAAGCAAATCATGATTTAGGTTTTACCTCACAATAACCTGTAGACTCTACAAGTTATTTTTTAGAACAAATCCCTTAAAGCTTTAGTGTGTACCCTTAAGAGACGAGACTGTTTTATGCCATTTTGTTACTATCACGAGATCCTGTTAGCAACTGTCACCTTGGAACATTCTGCTACAGAATATGCTAGCATTTCTCTGCATATGTACATTGATTTTTCACAATTTTGTTTGCACTTGTAGTAGCAGCTCATTTTGTTGTACAGAATTATTAATAGTTAAGTATTTATGTTATGTTAATTTATTTTCATCATAAAAACAGATGCACACAGAGACACAAACTAAATAAATATACATATATATGAATAAGCAATCATAATACAATAGGGAGTGATGAAGGCCTACGTGCACAGTAGCAGGTCTAATCAAGGTGCAGGGCCAAATATGTATTAGTGAATAGCACAAACTTTTCTAGGGTCTAGGTTACTCTTGCCATTGAAGGAATGTATAGCGCAATAGTTGGTAGAGCAAAAGTTGGTACAAGTTCTGATATCAGACCTTTTTAGGAAATCGAATAAAATTCTGATTCTGCTGTATAAAATCTATAGATTTAAAGGTTGACTTGCAACAAAATTCACATTACAGTTATTTGGTATCAAAAGATTCACCATGTCTTACTCTGTTGTGTTGTAAGTGCCAAATATGTGGAAATGTGATTACAAGCTCTTAAGAGCTCAAAAACGAAAAGCGGACGTAGATTGGAATCTCTTTATTTCGATGACGTAGTCACGAAATTTGGTTATCGTCTTGTTACGTATGTTCTCACATGAATTGAAAGGTCAATACAAAGCTCAATATAAAACTTATCGTAGTAATAGTTTATGACAAACACTTCGGGTTTTACCGAAGACCCCCGTATCAAATATAGATGCTCGCTAATTTACAGTTTTGTTTCGGCATTATTCAATCGTCAAGTCGTTCTCTGATCATGTGACCAAATGCTTCACAAATAATTTTTGCAGCACTTCGATTATCACAGGTGACCAACAGGCTCGTCATGATTATCAGACAATGATAAGTACTCCTTCGAGCTAAGGTTAAAAAGTTTAACGATTTTTTACGGTACGTTATAAGATATCAGTGCTAAAAGTTACAGCATTACGATGACGATAAAACAGACGCGTAAGAACAATAGACATAGTTTTATTGAATGCGTGAAGTATATTTGTGAAAATATTTCAACGAATAAGGTTGCAAGAAAGTGTAAACAGAAACCATCTCTCACAACTACATCACATTTGAGCCGTTTTGGAAAGGGAATCCAAACTACTGCGGTCTCGTGTGGCTGCGATTTTCTGTTCGTTTTTGAGCTTTTAAGAGCTTGTTATCACCTTTCCACATATTTTGCACCTACAACACAACAGAGTAAGACATGGTGAATCTTTTCATATCAAATAACGGTAATGAGAATTTTGTTGCAAGTCAACCTTAAAAGTTTTTGATCTGATAGCAGTAGCTGCTAGCAGATAAAAAACTTTAAATCTATACATTTTATACAATTACATGTGTGGTACTATCTCTTAAGCAGATTGAAAAACAAAAGAATCTGGTTATTTTAGCGATTATCTTACAACACTACGTAACAATGACTTACCAAACGGTAGCAAAAACATCGGTTGAATATAAGGAATGTATTGTTAGGCTCTTTAGATAATCACTGATACGTGGATTAAAATACTATCATATGTTATAAATGCAAAGCCTGAAGAAAATGATATGGCCACTTGAATAACCATCTTACAGCATTATACAAAAGTGGCCTGTCAAATTGTAGTAGACACCTCAGAAGGTTTGAATATAACTATTTTTAGACTATGAGAACATTTAATGGTATGTAGGTTAAAAGACAATGATAATATATTCTATCATCTTGACAGCCGAAGAAAAAGATATGGCCACCTCAATGATCGCCTTACATCATGACACAAAAGCGACCTGTCAAAACGCAGGAGGCACCTCAGATAAATGCTAATACGAAAGAATAAAAGAAAAGATTCCACTTGAGGATAATTCATGAGCCGCTATTCATAAACAAGATTACAGCCTTTAGTTCAACTTCTATTTGCTTAGTAACATCTTCAAAGCAACTTCATTCCATTACAGTTAACTCCTTAATGCTACACATTCCTTTAATAGCAGGAGGAACCTAGATCCTAGGAAAGTTTGTACTATAAAACCAATACATAAATACACAACTATTAATAATTCTGTACAACAAAACGAGCTGCTACTACAAGCGCGAACAAAATTGTGAAAAATCAATGCACATATGCAAAGAAATCCTAGCATATTCTGTAGCAGAATGTTCCAAGGTGACAGTTGCTAACAGGATCTCGTGATAGTAACAAAATGGCATAAAACAGTCTCGTCTCTTAAAGGTACATACTAAAGCTTTAAGGAATCTGTACTAAACAAAATTCAGTTGACATTTTCGGTTGTCATATAAAATATATAGTGAACTTATTAAAGTCCATTTGTCACCGATTATATCATACAAAATATAAATCGATCACAGATAACAACCCACAAGATAGACAAGATATTCTGTCAACAAAACCGGTGGTGAAGAGGTAACACTACAACAGACTTTTTACCAAACCCATAAGTCCACTCAGTATGAATATAGCATAAGTTAAAAAAGTTTGAATTATCTGAAGTCAACCCAATAGTTACATGAAATATTCATAATTATTTGTTATTTATTAATAACAAATATTACTTTACAAATAATTCTAATTATTTATATTATTATTAACTGGCAAATATTAATGCACATATAGAATTTTTGGCGCAATTTTACAAAATAAAATTTTGCAGAGAAATAAATTGACACAAGAGCTGTTCTAATACAAGTGTCTGAAAACATTAAATATTACTTGCGCATGGTTAGAGTTACAAAAAGAAGAAATGCTTTAAGCAACTAGCTCTGCAAAGGTTTACCGATAAGCTTCCGGAGCGTTAATTCTCAAACTCAGGCCGATGCGTAACATGCCCATTTAAATAGGAGGCCTTCAGCTCTAACTTTGTTTAGAACTTTACTGTACTCCCTAAATATTCCATTGTTTCACCTAAAACAGTTCGGCAAACATCATTGTCATTCTTGGCAAGTCGTGTCAAAATTAATCGCATCAAAATATGAAGAGGATAGGCAGCAGTTAGCTAGAATTAATGCCATTCAATGGGATCGAATGGTGCTTGGTCGAGTCAAGTACACTCGGCATGAGTAGCGTGTAATCACACCCACTACGTACCGCCTGCTCAGGCCAGACAAGAGTATCACGCTAGAGACGTCTTCAACCATTCTGAGACCTGAGGATAAATATTTACGTACGTAATTACCAAATGGCCTGAGCCTCAGCTTGACAGTGAGCACATGAAAGGCAACAGGCTAACTCTGGAGTGCAATATAGTCATGGATGCCTTTGATCATACCGACCATCCTCATCGCAAACCATTAACAGTTCACACAATTTTTTGATCACACAATGATAGTGGTTTGGTGTAGCAAAGCTAATGGCCTGATCATCTTTTTCATTCGAAACTAACATTGAATGATTGAGTTGAATTATCCTTATTGAAGCGTATTTGAAAAGCTTGAGGCGCTCACCAACAGAATAATAAAAAAGCAACTAAACATAATGCAAGTTTTCCGTTGCACCACAAAAACACAACTTGAAATATTTTATTTTATTTAGTTTGCACTAACTTATGCAATATGAATCTGGGGTGTAGACAATGATGCTTTTATTGTTAGTTTACTTGAGAGAGAACAAAATTGTAGACTCAGGAATGCTTAAATTTGGTAATAGAATGGCCTAACTTACTCCAAACTTTCACTAAACATAGTGTAGCTTGACTTAATCTATGTATATTTTATCGCTTTTGTTTTACTTTCTGATTTTAATCGGCATGTATAGTTTTACTTAAAAAACTGGTGCAATCTTTCAAAAAGTTTTTGAATGGCGCATGTTGAAAATTATTGCACATGTCAAAGCAATTACTTGCTTCAGATATTTGTATGTATGTAGAGATGGTGTAAATTAAATTTGGAATGCATATATGCGATTGCATTAATGTCCTCAAAAAATAATAATCCAATATGTACACGGAGCTTTAAAGCTAGATAGGTCAACTCAATAGTTTGATTATGAAAATAACAATTGTCAGTTATGATAGCAGTTTGAAAAACTCAAAGCAGACGGATTCAAAATAGAAATTCACCTTCTTTATTTGCAGCCAAGTAAACATACTGCCAAAAATGGCAATCTTTTCAAGACTACAATGGAAATCTTGGTCTATCGGCTGGCATTAGTAAAATTATGTTGAGGCCACTCCAGCAGTTTATTGAAGCAGGTCACCCATAGAAGCAATCTCTATCATTGAGTTACACAAACAGTGCAATTACCACTTACAGCATCCGTGTGAAATAATTCGCTAATTATAGATGTATTAATACTGGTCGACAGTCTTGGAGCACAAATGCTCAGGATTTTGTCACAGATGTTTAAGTTATAATAAAAGTTCTCATCATCTCCAACAATGTTTTATTCCATTATTAGGCATGTGTAATTAATAGACAATTACTGGAACAGTTTGTGTGAAATTTGACGGCGTAAAGGACACGCAAGCACTTGCTGAGCGTGTCAGTAACAGACAATCTAGCCACTGTAATTACTGGTGATTATAAGTAGGAGAAAATGAATTTTATGAATCCTCTAGCGATCACTTCTAAAGGTCACTTAAAAACACCAGAAATGCTACAAGACTGTCAGCTATGGTGTAAAAGTTACCAGCTAAAAAGTGAATCTGTGATTTTTTATGGCTCTACCTATTGTCAAAAATACGCAGAAGTGAGTCAGATCTATGCATCTGTAGCAAAATATGTTTCTGTTTCATGTGTATCAAAAGCTTTCAGAGCACACATAAGAACAATTAACCCTGTGAGGCCCATACACAGAAGCTTTGCTCTAAAAATTTTCAAACTTTTTGGATAGTTTCCAGATATATGTATGAGTGTTTTTCTAATTTTTTTATTTTCTACAACGACCCTGACCTGAGATATTAAATGTTGCACTCACGCAACATTGGGCTTTAATGCTACCTATATACATTACGCATTAGACAAAAGTGTTATGAAGTATTTGAACCAGTAAAATAACTTTATTTGAATAAATAAATGGTAAATGTACTTATATACATATACATGTATACAGATACATACATATACATATATATAGTACATATATTGAATATATATACATTCAGTATATATAAATTGTATATATACATACATATGCGCATACATATATACGTATATATTGTATATATGCATACATATATGCACACACATATCTATACATATATAAATATATATATATATATATAAATATATATATATATATATAACACAAGCATATAAGTTTACATCACTGTTTGGTACAAATGGACTAAATCCTGGAGCAATATCAACTGTTCCAAAGTAACTATAGCTCTCCATTCGCTTGCAGTGATAGGTACGAAAATAATTTCGTTCATCAAGAAAGCAGAGACTATTTCACATTTTGTAGTAGTTATTTTCTTGAACAACTTGCCGTGACTTCGCTTTGGAGCCTTTATTGGCCAATGAGCAAAATGGTCATAGTGAACATTGCACGGACCTCTTCCAATTTTTTAGCTGGTGTAAGGCATAGACTAGCATCACCTGCTGCAGCTGGTCGTCCTTGTTTGGCAGCACCATTGACATGGATGAGACTGCCGGCAACTTCAGCTTGGAATTCTCTGCTATTTAGTACTTTATTTATGGTAGCTTGAGAAGGCGACTATCACTTCTGTAGATATTCCAAGTGTTGATTTCGGCTACCATTACAAATGTCGTTACAGGTAGAGATATCATCACCGGCTCTTCATGGCAAAACGATACTCTGCTAAAAATAAATCTTACAAATCACTGCCTCCCATATTTTTATGTGGTTGTATAACAGCAGGCATGTTATAGAAACGATGCTCTTTTGACAACTTGTCCTACCGTTTGGCTTGAGCAAAGGGCTGTACACCAGTCAATGAGGAGAGAACGGTGATAATTTTGTTGTCACACTATTTGACAGCAACCACATTGTTGACCTCCTTTACATAGCTGTCATAAGATCCTTTACTATCTCGTTTGAGGACTTTGCATTATTGAGCATGCATTCTTGAACCCTGTTGGTTCGAACAGTATCTGTATAGAACATCCCAGTTTTATTTAGCTCAGAGATGAAGGGAATAGCAATAAACAAGTTGCCTCCGACAATTTTGTACCTCCAGTTCTTTTGTAGAGTAGATGTTAGCTTGAGCACAACATCAGCTTCTTAGTCCAACTCCATCTGCTTACCATCACCACCTTGGTATACTTCAGTCATGCAAAATGCCACTGACTCCGGCTCGATGCTAGATCTTGAAGCGCCATGGATGTGGCTTACTCTTTATGTATTGTCGGGTTCTATTTATAGACATTCATTCCATGTGGCACCTATCCTTCGTCACATTTTCCAGAGCTCGTCTAGCAAATTCATTCCATCAACTCTGCTTCTCATTCGAAGGCAATTGCCGTTGCTGTTTGAAGTGGAAGGCTTTGAATGCATTTTGTATCTACAAACTAAAACAGAATACTTTTAAATACTATTCATCTAACACCAAAAATCGCCCAAAAGAAAGCCTACACACCTAACTATCATGCTATATCAAGTGAAATAATTGCACAATTTTGTATCATTCGGAAATACCAATTTGCTTTGGTAGTAAATGACTAATAGCAGTAGTACTAGTAGCAGTGAAGGTAACCTGGTAATATTACTTCAATGGTAGTCAGTGTACCTCTACTACCATCTTTACAACACTAAGTATTATGCACATCAACAAGAATGAAGAGCATTAGCCCTAACAATGGTCTATTGGAACATCCGATACTAACCCCTTGGCTTGCAGCTTAGCTATGTAGAGCCCAATGTTGCACTCCTGCACAAGAAATTTTGAGGTCATATAGATCGAAGAAAAAAATTTACTTCTTCGAAACATTTAATGTGTGTAAAAATATGGTCAACATAGTACCAAAAAACAGAAAATGAGTTATTCTAACTTACCTCAAAGAGCTATAAATCTTTGCCTAAAAAGTTGCTTTCCTCATGTGTGGTCAACTCTCAATTCCATGGAATGTTCTAGAGTTATGTGATGACATCACGAGCATGACATCCAATCAATTTTGGGTTTAGGGTTGCATAAAGATATGTAAGAAGCCACTTGAGAATAATATTTGGCTATAAAACATTTGTAGTTGCTCTATCTAGTTTTGAAAATTATGTTGCACCAGTGCAACAAGGGGCCCCAGAGGGTTAAGAAGTTTTTTTCAGTTCTAAACAGATGCCAGAGTGAAATGATTAATAATCAAAATAATGAGGAAAGCCACCAAATGACGTGCAAGGTACAGCGTACAACCATCACACTGGTCTATATATGGACTATAAATCACACCCAAGCTAAATAATGGTTTATGACAATACAAAATATTACCACATAAAAGCTTGATTGTGTATGCTTTTAGTCTTTATTTTCAACAAGTTAAGCGACAAAAATCTTAATATTCAAGTTTTCAATTGGTTCGCCGAAAAGATGAAAGACAGAAAAATGCCAAACAAATGTGTGTGGCACATGTTGTATCAACATTATAATGCTCAGTTAATCGTATGATCACTTATTTACATTGGGATTACGAGGTGCAGATACTTAGCGGCCCTGTCAGACCTGCCAACACACAGATTGCAAGGCATGCAGAATTTTGTTGGTTGCCATATCAGTATCGCAAATGTTAAGGAATTTTTTTTTTACTTTGACATAAGTTTTTTCAAGTTTTGCCAAAGATAAAAATTACTACAGAATATATTTTACAAAGCTTAATCACTGTAAGATATTTCCTAAATTCTATCATGCATTTTATTTTAATCTGCAAAAGGCCTTGATACAAATAATTAACATAAATCTTGCGAAATGTAATAAAAATTATTCTTCATATAATTGTAGTTGATATAAAAAAATCAAGCAGTAAGGGTTGTCAGTTGGTAAGCGGTTGTCTACCAACAAAAATAGACAGTAAGTATGACTGATAGCAGAAGCTACAACTTAAATGTGAAACAAATGAAACTTAAAAATAATTTTTTGTTCGCAAAATTACGAAATCTTATCAAATCCGTGATTGTCTGGTTATTTCATCTAATATTTTGATGACATTTAAAGTTGTAAAATCAACCAAAGACTGCTACTAAATGACCCATATGTGCACATTAAAATGTTACTTGCATAAACGAAATAGACCATATGCTATAAATAGTTAGCAAACATCACAATCACACCCATAAATTAACTCTCCTAGCACATCATGATTGCATCAAACAAACAAAATTGCTCCAAATAATGGGAAATAGAAAAATTAGCCACTTGACACCGAGGCGGAGGAAAGTTGATGGCAGGTGCGAAGGTGCTAGAGAGGGGCGACTCGGCGCTACCGTCGACGTGCGTGACACGACTCCCCAATGAGGTAATTCAAACTCCAAAGCTTTCTAATATCATACTCAAATGATTGGCATTTGTAACTCAATCAGATGCCAATAGACCAAAGATCAGGAAGCACGCAGACATTCGCAGAGGCTCGCGAGACACTCTGGCTCATTTGAAGTGTTATAGTAAAGATTAAAATCCATTTCTTAAGTTTAATAGTTTTCAAAGCATATTTGGAGAGGACTGAAGAAAGTTGTGGAAGGATAATGAGCCCGCCCAAGTACAGTCGATTCTCTATTGAGGATTTACTACACACAAATCAAACGGTAAGAGTTATTTACTATATGTGACAATCATTAATTAGTGTGAAATAGCTTCACATATATCTTTTCCATTTTTTATTAATTTTAAGCTTTAAAGCACTTATTATATGTATCAATCATGCTATAAGAACTTGGCAATAATCCTTGATATCAACCAAAATTCGCAACATTAAAGATCATTCCGGCGCGAAGGTGGATGGATACTAATGTTATTTACCTTAGCGATACTGCCTGAAGCAAATTAGGGCAAGCGACAAAAAACAAAGGATAAAGTAAATTATGTGTAGTGAATGAGAAAAACAAATTTACATACTGATGTTCTATAATGTAAATTGGCAGTGTCGGTGTAAGACATCCATTTCAGTTCTGACTGAACTGGGTTGTATTTTGTTTTTCGTCACGATAAACATAAGCCAGTAGGATGCTGGAAGTGACAAAAGATTCACGAAAACATGATTGATTTATTATAAACTCACAAATGTGAAAAAAAGTTGCAACTATGTTATGACAATTTTTGTGTTTGTATATTACAAAACATTTATGTTCAAAGGTCAAAAATAATCCTAAAGAAATAGGTGAAAAAGTGAGTCTAACTACAGCAGACTCTGGCTCATCATTGGAAAGTACTGTCAGACAATGGACAGCATTGTCACTGCAGACACCTCCGACAGGTCTACTCAGCTTTGGCAGCACATTTCCACCTACACAGTCAGCCAATGTAACAGCTGCTAGAAGTCAGCTGCCTTTCCATCAAGGAATGGTAAAGTAAATAATTATATTTATTACATTGTATCTCTTTGAGATGAAAACAAAGTCACCTTTGGGCTAGCCAACGAATATCTAATAACGATGTATTGAAATGGTTAATCTATATAGCGAAGATTTATACACCTAAACTAAAGTTTCTCGGAATACTACAGCTGATCTAAAAATATAAAAATTATATGAAATCTATTGATTGCATTTTGGTGTAATATCAATATGCAGAAAAAGTGTCGTTTGCTTCTAAAAATATTTAAATGGAGACCTTTGAGGATTGGTTTTACCAAAGTAGGTCCAATGATATATAAAAATAAAAACATATATTTCATCATGTAGTCGATGATCTACTTATTGTAGCCAACTGCAATGCCAGCCACACATCACAGGCCGGACCATCTCGGACTAGAGGAGATGAGACAAATGCCTTCCTTTTGGCAGCAGCTGCTGTGCATGCAGGGTAAGCATTTAATTGAGAAATGTAAAAGGCATTTTCAAGCATTGCGCAGCTATAAAAAACAACATTAAAATTCTAAAAATATAGACATAGTGGCATTCGGTGATATAAAATATGTAGAACTACGGTGATGAAGCTTAAAAATTCTACTAGAAAACAATTTTATTGGTTATTCTCATTATCAGCTAGTTTTGGTGCTTAGGCTTCCTCTCTTACATCAGTATGCTATCTGCAACTAAGACAATTGCGTCCAGTGGTTTATAAAATTAAAAAAAAATGATCAGATGCAAGCCTCACAATTTTCAGAGAGCATAGTTTTGGCTACAATAAATTAAAATAACTTACAGCTTAGTCTTAGCAGAAAAGTAATATATATTAAAATTAAAAACAGATACTTTAGAATTTTTAACAATTTGGATTTCATACTGAATAATATAATGTAAAGATTGCCATGATTGTTATGTACAATTTTCCAGGTAGTTACTAAATGTGGCACATGGTTGCAAAGTTGCACGTTTCCTTATAATCACCGTAAACCTCCCAAAGGCCTCAATGCTTTCTGTTTATATTTTAGTATAATGGAACTAAGTACTTAGTACCAAATTTTTAAATTTTGGAATTAATAAAATCCAATCTGAATGGCATCACCAAGATCAGAGATGACATGAAACAGTTATTTGAGCAATTTGTTAATCTCGTTATCCACTAATTTTCTTTGTCAACGAACACACAAGTCTATCTTCTCTTGTGATACTTATTACACCTGCTTTAAGAAGAATTTAAGTGTGAGAATTTGAGTGCTGTAAGTAGATTTTTGTAGAAAAATCAATATAATCGTTTTGAAATTGTAAAACAATATCTGACAAAAATGAACTATTTGATGAAATTTAACTATTATTTAACTGAAATTAACTATATATGAAAGTTATGTATTAAGCAGCATTTTTTTTAATTTAGTGATTGATACATTTAAAAATGTTACCATGACACAATATCTATTTGCTTGACAAATGAAATAACTGAATTCAGCAAGTCAATGACACCTTTATTGTATATACATGCAAGTTAGCAATCAATAAAAGATCTAATTATATTTTAGCAACAGAATTTCGAAACCACAAAGCCCTTCTACACCCTATGTCTGACCCAATAGCTCAAATGACCCTAACCAACATGGCCCAGTCACTCAAATATTCAAGGCGACGCAAAGCAAGGACAGTGTTCAGTGATGGGCAGTTGGAGGGCTTAGAGAAGAAATTTAAAACACAACGGTATCTTTCTACGCCAGAGAGAATCGAGTTGGCTACGCAACTCAAGCTATCCGATACTCAGGTAATGGGAAGTCAGCAAGTAGTCTCAGTTTATGCGTAATGACATTAATAACATGCTTTTTAACCCGGGTTTAAACAAATTCTTAAATAATATTTAAGGATATGCAAATGTGCACTATGTACTTTTCTGATGATGCTTAAATGAGCAAACTAATAAAAGTGCTATTATGTAATTGCTACAACTGTATAAATACAAGATAAGATATTTACCGATGACTTGTCAACACTTGCATCGGAAAGAAATCAGAGAAGCTAGTCATGTACAAGCTAGTAGAAAATCACAGAGCCCAGAGTAATGCTGATTGTGTTGCAAGTTTACTTAATACAGTCATACCGCGACATATGAGCTTGTATGTCAATTCTCTTGTATCTCAAATCAATTGTTTTATATAAAATAACTATATACGAATTAACCCAATCACACCCTCTAAAAACCCGCCTAACAACAGGATATTACGATGGAAAAGCGTATTTTTAACTGTTCCAATTCACCACATACGCTCCAGAAGCAATAAATATTTATCTAGTGGATATGATGAGCAATAAATTGTAGCATCACTTTGTACAGTGCTGTATGGAGTTCTTACCTTTGAGACAGACACTGGCAGCTACCGGTGGTGTGAAAGAGACTTGACAGCAACACGTTTGCTACAAAGAACTTTTGTGACCATACGTCATTGTTTTGTTCAAAACAAGCATAAAAAGTATTTTATTTTGCACTTATAATAGGCCACAGCAGGCATAATTGCCCAGATTATTATGTAGCGTATCACTGAAATCCTCATTTTGTAAGCTTTGTTGCAAGTAGAAACAGGTCATTTGCCATTTAATTGTATTAAGTAGAAGTTAGGATAAACTGAGAAACCTTTCATTTGAAGACCTAAGTATACATATATGCTGTTGGTACCGAGAAGAACTTTGGATTCACAAGTATTTGATGTGCATTTTTTTCCTGAGTATAGATAGCATGTGATAAGAGATTTTGAATGGTAGTCTAAATCATGATATAGATAAAAAAAACTTTGTGCTTTTAGGTGAAAACATGGTTTCAAAACAGACGAATGAAACAGAAGAAATCAACATGTCCTGAGATGGAAACAGGAGAAGCATGAAAAATCATAGAGCTGCAAACAGTTCCATATAGTTATAGTGGTTAAATTTAAGGAGAGATCAGGTTCAGTGTTCAGGAGTGATCAGGTTGTGTTCTAACACAATGAGATTCAATGCGCCACGAAGGCGTATAGAAACCAAACTTATGTAATGACAAAAAATGTGCATGATAAATTATTAGTAGTTTGGATGATACTATTTAACATATTAGTATTATGAATTTCCCAATGGCGAAGAAAACAACCGATTGTGGAAACTTTATATATCTATAAATCGGTACTCGACCCGCTGTAACCATTCTTCAATAATTGTATAGTCAGAGTGTTATACAATCGATGATTTTATGAATCGTCAAATACTCATACTTATGTATTTTAATTTTAAGCATATCTGCTATCATATTTACATGCATAGTAACTGTATTATGGCATGATGTTGATGTGAGGTAGTATCATTAGTACTATAGATGAAATTGTATAACATAATACAAATATTTTACTGAATATAAATTGCAAACGATGAAGAAAAGCTTAGCTAGCTGTGACAGCTGTTATCTGCCCATATTTAGACTAAAGTGGATAGTTGACTGCAAAGAGGCAAAAATGTCACATAAGCATATTGCGTTTCATACAAATTCTAAGCGATGAACGATGCGAATACATAAACTAAAAAAAGCTTGAAAACAAAAAATTTGCTAAAAAGACCTCATAAAACAAAGATATCTTAAAACTACTGAGAATGCGATAAGCAAAGTAAACTAGTTTTCAGGATGAATAACCTTCATTGTACTTGTAGAAAAGAAAGACACACCCAGTGCGCCCTCAGTTTTAGTTATTTTGGTTGGGCATGCTGATTCCATCGCTTTCTCACCTGTTTGAATACTTTTTATTTTTGCCCTTCACTTTTAATTCATGCGATAAAGAATTGTTTTTCCTTTTCCTGATATTTTTATGCCATTTGTCACATCTTACCATAGTAAAATACTTTACAAAATTACAGTACATATTTTATTCAAAGTATTCCAGATTGCACATCATATGCCATTCGAGTTATGCCGCATCATAAGAATGGATTGACGCTGTACATATGCTCTGCTTATACAGACCCCTTGTACTTACAGCAAATCAGCAACACTATTTCCACCTATCACATCAATTGAAAGTTCAAGTCAAAATGTCTTGACTTCCTGTTGCCTTTTTTATAATTCTTGTATGTCGTAATTTGGAGAAATTTCTGTTTGAAAATAAATTATTGACAACAAAGCAATGGAAACACCTCAACGCAAGGTTTAACAGCTGTCCATTCATAAACCAGAAGGCTGATCAATAAAATCATGATTTGATTTAACAAACAGGCTGAGCAAATATTTGACTTAAAAGCTTGTCTAATTAAACTAAAACTGATTTCCTACATAAAACACCGTAAGTTTCTTTAAACTTTTGAGTTTTGCAGAACAATACATACGTATTCAACTATTAACACATTTTCAGTCTATATCGCTCAAATAATATTGAAAAGTTTAGAACAATGGAACCCAAGAAAACTAGTGTAAGTGGTAGTAGTAAAAAGCGGAAAAAGAGTTCTCTTGAAATTAAAGCAAAAACTTACAGACTGATGTCTTTAGATCAATTCTTTGAAAGATCTATGAAACCATCTAGTGAATATCACAAAGCATAAAGCGGAGCAGAGAAAATAAAACCAAAGCGACAAAAGGTCAGAGGTAACACATGGTAAATGTAAAGAAATACCAAATATGAATTAAAATTATAAGCAAGTCTGAAACAAAAAAACGTGGTAACACATGATAACTACAGATAAATGTTAAAAAATAGCAAAGATGAATAAATATTAAAGGTTGACTTGCAATAAAATTCACATTACAGTTATTTGGTATCAAAAGATTCACCATGTCTTACTCTGTTGTGTTGTAGGTGTCAAATATGTGGAAATGTGATTACAAGCTCAAAAACGAAAAGCCGCCGTAGATTGGAATCTCTTTATTTCGATGACGTAGCCATGAAATTTGGTTATCGTCTTGCCACGTGATGTTCTCACGTGAATTGAAAGGCCAATAAAAAGCTCAATATAAAACTTATCGTAGCACTAGTTTATGACAAACACTTCGGGTTTTACCGAAGACCCCCGTATCAAATATACGTGTAGATGCTCGCTATTTACAGTTTTGTTTCAGTTTGGTCTAATCGGCAAGTCGTAATCTAATCATATGACCCAATACTTCGCAAATAATTTCTGCAGCACTTTTCGATTATCACAAGTGACCAACAGGTTTGTCATGATTATCCGACAATGATATGTACTCCTTCAAACTAAGGCTAAAAAATTAAACGAATTTTTACGGTAAGTTATAAGATATCACTGCTAAAAGTGACAGCATTACATTGACGATAAAATAGACGCGTAAGAACAATAGACATAGTTTTATTGATGCGTGAAATGTATTTGTGAAAATATTTCGACGAATAAGGTTGCATGAAAGTGTAAACGGAAACCATCTATCACAACTACATCACATTTGAGCCGTTTTGGAAAGAGAATCCAAACTACGGCGGTCTCGTGTGGCTGCGATTTTCTTTTCGTTTTTGAGCTTTTAAGAGCTTGTAATCACCTTTCCACATATTTTGCACCTACAACACAACAGAGTAAGACATGGTGAATCTTTTCATATCAAATAACTGTAATGTGAATTTTGTTGCAAGTCAACCATTAATATATATTTAAATATGAGCCATTAAATATGAAAATATTGATGATGAACTTACACAAAATTTTTATAGATTTTATCAGTAAATGTCGGTATTTCCCTATCAATCGCAATCGTTTTTGATGTGATCTGACAGCCAGGATGCTTCAAGATTAAAATAAACAATAATTGATCGTTGAATTGCAGTTGAAACGCTCAGATCAAGTGAAAATGTGATTATGATGTCTATAATTGCGAAGAGACTGACAGAATAGAGACGCACAATGCTGCAACTCGAATGCAATAGTGATATCAACTATATCAACAATAGCAAATAGTGACATCATTTTGCACATTTTCTTTTTCTGAGCATTTTAAACGAGATGAAGTTCGGTCAATTTTAATCGTGAAACATCCTGGCAGTCAGATCATCTCAAACATAAAAAAAACAATTGAAAATGATAGAAAAATACTGATACTTTCTGATAAAATCTACTAAAACTTTGCGTTGCTATCTTGAAACCAAAAAAGATACATAAGTTACGTTAATTTAAAGCTCACCTACTCTATGTTAAACTAGCTTTGTATCTTTATTACCATCCTTATTTACGCACATCCGTGACATGTATCTTTTTGAGACCTAAAAAGCTACACCTCAATTTGACTGTCTCTAATGTAAAGGTAAAGTGACAGAAAACCTTTTTATTTATTATTACTTTATCAATTTAATTTTGAACCTAATCCAGTTTTTTCAATGTTGTCGTTTCCATAGTTTATGTGTAATGTATTTATTTTAACGTCATATGTAATTACTTGAAATATTCATAATTAGGGCTGTTGAGTGAATTACACGATAATATAGTACATTTTTATGGGAATATTTGCTCCAATATAGAACAGTTATGAGAAACAAAAAAAATTTCAAAACAGATTCATTTTCTATGTCAAAGTTTGACTGTATTTAAAAGACATTAAAGATGAATGAAATTAAAACTATAGATCTTCCAGAGACAAGTGTGCAACTACCATGGCAGGCATACCTTTTACCAGAAATTAGCAACACAAAAAAACATACTGCTGTAAAAGGAAATTAAATGCGTCTGATAAATGTAGCTAAATACACAAAAGCTTCTGCTGTACATGTGTCAACTGCTGTACATGTGTCAACTGCTGTACATGTGTCAACTGCTGTACTTGTGTCGACTGCTGTACATGTGTCAACTAGGAAGAGAGATGGAATACGGGTTTAGTTTCAAAGCTAATGTTGTTATATTGGCTCACACTGGCACTGTTTAAATGCAATTATGATCAAATCTGGAAATAAGACGGTAATTGAAGATTACAGTCAAACCTTGAGAAGTGACTGTAATCTGCTGTTTGTTTGAGCGATTAATCATACAAAAATTCGTTGTAATTTGTTAAATTCGTTCTAAACCCAAAAATAAAACTGATTAGTTTTATTGTTGTGTTCATTTAATAAATTATGCATTTATGAAATGCATAATCTTTGTATTTTCTTTAAGCATAATTTATGCATTTCTTATTATTTTTGTTTTATTTCTTGATTTTAACAGCTTTTTTCCTTTTATTTACAAAACTAACGTTTCGAAAGATTTCGCAAGGCGTATGTTAAAAATTACTGTATAAGCCAAAGTAAATATTTCCTTGAAATATTTGTATACATGTAGAGATGATTGTAAATTAAAATGAAAATGGATTTATGAAAATTGGATATAATTGCAAAAGTTTTATCACGGATAGTTAATCTTGGAAAGTATCAGATGAAGCTATTTTCATAAATTGATAAGCACATCATGGGTTCATCATATGCAGTTGTTTGTTTGTTATGTAAACTTATAAGTTTTGATTGTTTTAACAAATAATTGAGTAAAGGTTTCAATGAATAGGATAGTCTTTTATTATTTTCTGTCATGACAAACCGAAAAAAATCGATAGAAAGCGTGTAACCAAACCTGGGAATAATTGTTAGAAAACAACTACAAATGTGAGGAAAGATGTTTAATGTCGAATCAAAGCCATGACATCCACTCATGGTTTATAGATAAACTCCATAAAAACTATCTACCCTCTATCAATAAAATGCGCACTCTAATCTATTTTGTATCAGATTCGGCAAAGGCTGAATAAAGCAATATTTTGAACACAAAGGCATCTTTAAGAGCAAGCTGCTGGAGATTAAAACAAAATATTTCTATTCATGCATGAAGGTAATCAAATCATAGTTTAATTAATATGTGATAACAAGGAGGAGATGTACAATAATTTCTTGACCATGTTTATATTCGGTATTCCAGCATGACATACAAGGTGAGTGAAAGTGATGAGTTCGTAGGCGATAAAAGCTAACATTGATTTGTTTTAAACAAATTCTGTGATCGATTTCATTTCAGCTGAAGGTTTACTTGCAACAAAATTCACATCACAGTTATTTGATATCAAAAGGTTCACCTCACCATATCTTACTATGCTGTGTTGTAGGCGCAAAATCTGTGGAAATGTGATTACAAGCTCGGAAAAGCTCAAAAACGAACAGTTAATCGCAGCCATCAAAAAACGCCGTAGTTAGAAATCTCTTTATTTGGCTGACGAACTCCAACAGCTTGGTTATTGTTTTGACATGTCATGTTATCACGTGAAATTAAAGGCCAATAAAGTTCATGCACTAGTTTATAACAAATACTTCGGGTTCTACCAAAAAACCCGTATCAAATATAAATGCTCATTACTTCACAGTATGGTTTCAGCCTGATCTAATCATCTAGTCGTAATCTGATCATGCGACCCATATTTTTTGCCAAATCGCGTGAACAGTTTCTGCAACATTTTTCAACTATCACAGGTGACCAACAGGCAGCTCGTGTTGATCAGAGGATGATATGCACTTTTTCGAGCTAAGGTTAAAAAAATAAACGAATTTTTACGGTAGGGTTTGAGATATCAGTGCTCAAATGACAGCTTTAAAATTATGATGAAATAGACGCGTAAGAACAATAGACATCGTTTGATTGAATGCGTGAAGTATATTTGTGAAAATATTTCGACGAATGAGGTTGCATGAAAGTGTAAACAGAAGTCATCTTGTTCAACTACATCCCATTTGAACTGTTTTGGAAAGGGATTCCAATATACGGCGTTTTCGTGATGGCTGCGATTAACTGTTTGTTTTTGAGCTTTTAAAAGCTTGTTATCGCATTTCCACATATTTTGCACCTTTAACACAGCATAGTAAGATATGGTGAATTTGTTGATATCAAATAACTGTAATGTGAATTTTGTTGCAAGTCAACCTTTAATCTTTCACTACATCGTTCCACTCACAACTAAATGCATGCACGCACTCACAGCAAATCTCACGAACCAGTGACCGAGTCACTGTCTGATTTAATAGCTAAATCGAGCAGCAAATTACTGTCTGACAAACAAGCTATAAACAAAAGATATGGTTGCTTAATTATTACAAATGCTCTTGTAAGGCTTCATCATATTCATGAAAAATGACCAAAAAGAAGGGCTGTGAATATGTTCAAATATAACAATTGTTCAGCTCAGAATCTTGAAGGTCATGTGAATAGTAACTAGTAAGAAAGTAACAACGATTGTTTTATTTCTTATAGAAAGTATGAGGACTTGAATTAAACTTTTGTAATTTAAACACTAATTAGCCACAAGCCATTATTAGTAGGTTTTCAAGAATCGAAAACATTTAGTACCCACTTGTGTTTCATGGTTTTTCATAAAGAGCAGAAAGGCGAGTAAGTGAATTAACTGCAACTGATCAGAATAAGCCTTTACTGAACGAAGTCTAAATATTTAACACTTTCGACGATATCAAGGCAATTTCAAACTATGGTCTAGACTCTAGACACACTCCCAGGCCTGCCAACCCAAGAGTGGGGCAATGCGTGAGATTTGGTTTTGGGGCAATTGATGTATCAATTATAGTATATATACAATTGTGGAAATTGGGACAAAAATCTCACGCATTTCCATTTTTTCTATGGGGTGATTGCGTGAGTCTCACACCCAATGCCTGAGAGTTGGCAGGTATGCACACTCCTAAACTTTGCTTCAATGAAGAGCGTTAAATTTACATGTGCTAGGCTTCGTTTCAGGTGATACTAGGGTGAAGTGCATTTGAAGCATGTATATGTCTAATATCAGGGTATAATTTACGTTTATTTTTATTAACGACTTACTTATTTAAGCTATAAGAAATGATGATGATGATGATGATGATGATGATATACAAAAACCTACTACGGGTCCAATACGCAAAACTTTTCTAATCTTGTTGGCCAAAGGGTTTGGGAAACCACGAGTAATGCATCCTTCACCTTGCATATTAATCGTGGTTTTTTGTTCAATAGGTTTATCGGGTGCTCATTAGGACTCGGACACAGTTTTTAACATCTGTTAACGCTGGTTATAGCATAGAATATTGGGTAACGCTTTACTGAGGGTTTGCACTGAACTTTTACGTCAGTGCCTTTACCGGAAACACCCGTAGCTATGCCTGGCTCCATGGCGGCCAAACGCTCCCTCCGCTCAAAAGTGTTGTAATAATGCGTAATTAATGTAGTCAATTTTATCAATCGTTTATACGGTTCAAAACAAATTGGTCGCTTGAAACACTTAACAACATACTTTCATGTTTGCAAAAAATACAAAGCTACGCCTATTACGGATGAAATATTAAAAATGCTAGGACTTGAACTTTTTCTCATTCAGTGTATATGTGATATCCAGTTGTTCAAATTTGCTTTTAGCTGTTAAATTTAAGTATATATTCAGACCTGTTGTACTGTACGAACGTTTTTGAACATTTTTTAATTTGCTTTATTAAGCTTTCACTATGTAGTCTTCCTGAATTTAAATGTTGCAGTCATGAGTTAATGAAGAATCCCTGTTTATTCACAACATTTGGGAGCCACCATGAATAAACAGCGAAAAGTTGTGACGTTTTCGTCTGGTAATGGCTTGTCTGGTAATGGCTCAGCTGTTGTGCAAGGCAACAGTGCTTCACCAAACCTAGCGCAAACTCTAAAAGGTGGAATAGAGTTAGGTCAGATGGATAGCAAAACGCCGTCAAAGGTACAGCTGCTATGTTGTAACATATCATTTGTATCAATTTTACATGTATATTGATTTTTAGTTTAATTCTGCTGTACATGAAAGTCGTTTTTACATAGCACTTTTGAATCATTTTGCTTAGGTCTGCTTTAATACACTCCTGTGAAATGTATAATTTCTCATTTCAAATAGTAAAAATGTAGTTGATGCTATTTTATCACAATATTCATCCTGGTAGAGAAAAAGCTTCCCTAGACAAATTCCGACTAAATTTTATAGTTGTTGTTATTGCATTACTTGTGGTAATCACAGGTCCCAATAAACTTGATGGCTACATTGATCAGCAGACCAGACACTTCTGAAGCTTTGAAAACTGTAAAAGAAAGAGAAGCTATAATGTATGGTAGGGCCAGTGGTACAGAAGTTACTCCAAAATCTTCACAGGTATGGCATAAGTGCACTAAGGTCACTTATGACCTATAACTAATCCTCAGTTCTCTTATGCCCTGACTTTAAATTATATCTGCAATATGTTTTCTTAAAGAGTTTTGTCACTGCATAGCTAGTCTGTTAATAGAACAGAGAGTATGAGACAGCTGCTCTCTTCTTTTTGCTCAATTACCACCTTTATGAAACTGTGATGATCTTACATCTTTTATCAGATTGAACTTTTATTAACACTCTAAAATGTGGTGTTAGTACTCTTATTGCTATATTGCTAACACTAATTTAGCTCTCAGTTTTGCTCTGCTAACTTCTTTAAAATAAACAACTCATTTTTGAAGGTAAGTGACATATCAAACAAGTCATGAAAAAATTTGTGCTTGGAAGAAATAGTTCACACTCGCAGTGAACCATCATATAATCTCAGTAATTTCATTAATATAGTTACTCGTTTTATATTTTTTAGCTGCAGTGGTTTTAATTCAGCCAAATATGATTTCATTGCAGAGTCGGGTTACTCCGAATCCTCCCCGACAGGGTTCAGCAGGCATCAGAACCACCATGCTAAAGCGAGATTATCAGAAGCTCAAACGAGTAAAAAACAACCAAGCTGCTGACAACAGACTACAAGTCGGCCAGTGAGTGCTGCCTCTTTATCTGTTTTTAATTTATCATTGCTGCTAAAGCAATTAGTTATTTGTTAGACACCTCATTTAATGAGTTATTAACTATGCTATCGCTATGGCAACTAGACTTATAAAGAACTTCTAAACAAGCTTTATGATGACTAGTAGAAACATGGCCGGTTCAAGTTACATATGCATAGGTTTAGCTCACTTTACGTTGAAGTTTTTTTAAATTAAGTATTTATAAAAAAATTTATACTTTATAAGCTAAAGTATTTATAAAATAATATTTTAGTTTATAAAATAAACTATAATATTATAATTTATTTTATAAACTATAATAAATAGTTTATAAAGTAAACTATTTATTTTAGTTTATTTAAAAAAGGGATATAATGTGTATTAAGTGTAAGCAATCGCATAGAGAGGCGGGTTGTATCAACTTTGTTAACTTCATGTGTAAATGTATATTTTGGATACGGAATAATGATTTTACTGGCTGTTAGTGTTTTACTGAGTCAGCACGGGAAATGGTGTTAGCGCTTGCTCAATGCTGTTACCAACCGATTTTCATCGGTTTTCAAGATTTATATTATATTCATATAATATTATTATATATACTTATATTATATAGGTTTATTATACTGTCTAGGGTAGTCGCAACATATACATTTGACTCTTGCTATTTCTATAGCCAGCAGATTGCTTTATTTGCTACAGAGATTATATAGTATATAATTAATTAATATGTATAAATTTATATATTATATAAATTTTATATATTTATATATATTATATAAATTTTATGTTTTATTGCTAATAATCATGAGCCTTATTTTGTACACTGAAGAGGGTAAGTACAGCACTTCATTTGTTTTCGCTTGTTGTTGCTAATGATATATAATTTTGGCTGCATAGTGTTCAGGCCAGTTCAGCAACAGAACACTTATCTATTGCGTTTCAGTTGTGTCTCACTATTGTTGAAAGTTGGCAAGTTTATTCTGCTTTCAGTTATGTTCTTTAAAAAAAAGTTGCTTTATGTCTGCCATCAAAAGGTAGCGGGTGTAGAGCAGTGACTATTAGATTGGTTTCTCTATGTCTCTTTTATTCAACTTATCGCTAATTCGATTCACTGCTATACACCTAATAATTGTTTTATGAGTTTAGAGAAAACCACCTAGTTCTGAAAAGAATCACGTTTCCCTTTGCAATTAAGGCAGAAGCAGTCTTTTCATAAAAATCCAACTTCATACATTCTATGTTTTCAAACGAAACTAAAAATGTGAGTTGGGAGTTTGTGTGAGAAATAATGCAAATCTACTGACCTTGAGATTGACAGTCAAGCACCTCACTATCTGTACCAATCTCATATTCATAAAGTTTGCTATCTTATAGTATTATAGATATTTGCAGTTCTGTGATATTTTTTGGGGCAAGTAAACTTTCTTGTTGTCCAGGCCAGCGCTTCTTTATTTGTTTTCATCTTTATTCTCCCTACGACTGACGTGGGCGGGTCTCACATCCCCTTGTTTAGAATGAAACAGAAACGGTTCAAAGCAATGAAAAACAGACATATTCAGAATATATGCAAACAATATGTTATTAGAAGGTCACTCTAAGAAGTGTCTAAAGTTTTCACACAGCAGCAACATATAAAAAAAACTCAATTTTTTATATCTGACTTTGTTTCAGCCTCTGCACCCTGCATTAGACTATCTTTTCAATTAAATGATAAGGGGATTGATTACAATGGAAATATTAAACCCATATATTATATTCAGCAAATACCCACCAAGGTATATGGAATATTTTAATAGCACTGTAGAGTTATGTTGCAATATTATGTAACAACGTAACTACATAAATAACAATGGGATATTTATTGTATATAATTTGCAAGCCCACTCCGTGTTGACCTGATTATTGTTGTCACAGGTCTCATTCAAGATTAAATAAGCTAATTTATTGTTATTTGTTTCAATTTTAATTAATTTTTAATCTAGCTATAAAGTCAGCATACTGGATGATGCTATACAATGGATATCTTGAATTCAAAACACAATTTTACTATATTATGTGGAGAGTGACGATTTTTAATAACCTGCTGGATATCTTAGGTTGTAAAATAGCCTGAGATACTTTTTAGGCTATTCACGTATTAATTTAAAAAAGATCTATTTTCCAATAACCAAGAAGTCCTATAAGTTGCCTAAGCATGTTTAATGTTTTAGATTTCCTGGTCACTGTAAAGGGTTTGTATTTTTAAACATCTAGTGAGTTTTTAAATGGGAGTTGTCTTCTCATATGTATGAATTTTTAAGGGAAAGTTTGCCCTATTTCCTGAAATAAACACATGGCAAGCTTGCATGACGCCTTTTGATAAAATAGATTATACAATTTAAGGAAGTGTAGATAGTTGGATGTTTTTTGCATCTCGTTTTTTTCAGCTTTTATTTCATGAAGAGGGGTAGATAACATGTCAATTCTACGCCCTTCAAAATTCTGTGTAACCGTTTTTGTTTTATGGCACCTTTATTACTTTATATTTTTTATTTGTTAGAATTTTGGCCCTTTAATAAGCAGTTGAAATAAAGTTGAATTTTGTGTAGTGATATCGTCATACCTCTATTACTAATAATACTGTCACCTTTTCAAGAGGACAGTTTATACAGCCGAGGTTGATGTGTTATGAGTAGACAACTCCTGGCTAAGCCTCACTATTGCTGTATGCTCTTCTGTTCTTCCTATAAGTCTTATGCTAACCATTTTATAATGTTACAATGCTTCTTAATGTCACTGTCTCTTTTTAGCCTTTATACCAAAGAAAATTCATTTTGTGATGTACTCTAATGTAACCCAATGCAGTTCACAAAGCTCGTTGTCTTACAAAATAATAACTTCACTTGGTTTTTGTATCAATTTGTTATCTGTTAAGAATTCAAGCCATAGTTTGCTGAAATAACTACAGTAGACTTTATTCAGACTTGTTAGATGAGAAACTTTACCTAAAGGAATTTCTGTATCCAGTGTCAATATTCCCATGTAGTATAGCTTTAAGTTTGGAACACCTTATACCATTTCTTTGCATTGAAACTTTTAGCAATTGGAAAAAATTATTTTTTATTTTTGGGTGAGGGTCGTTGGCTATTAAACCTGCCGCCTGATGTTTTTTATTTGGCGATTTAAATAATTGTATAGTTAATGTTAAATTGTTCATTCTGGATCGCTCTTTATTGCATGTACGGTTCCTCACAGATTGAGTAAGATATTTACATTTTGCAAACAGAGGCTGTGCATATTTTTTCGATCAATGTTGCCCAAACAATCTTGCCCAAACAATCTTGCCCAAACAATCTTGCCCAAACAATGGTTCTGTGGTCTTGGCTTGACATGTCTGAATCCAGTGGCAAGGAAACCTGAGCTATTTAAGATTGAATGTTATTCTTTTCACCACCTATTGTCTTTTTTGGGAATTGAACCCCCGACCTGTTGTGTGCAGGTCGGGCACTCTAGACTACTAGGCCATAGTTGCTCTCTTTATTAGGGAGTGAAGTTTATCTGACTCCCATTGCTGTCGGTCAATTCAACTGGAAGTCTTCAAGAATTCTAAAAAGCAACTTTGTTATTTGCTAACATCTTTTGTGGTTGCTACTTTTTTTAGCTCTTCTATGACTCACAGAAACTTGCTCAGAGTGACTCTATCCATTTTGTTAGCGCAATGACTGCTCTTCTGCTGTCTGGAGTTATCATCTATTTGCCCTTTTGAGTATTTGTTCTGCTTACTCTTAGTCTACCCTTTCAGCCTACAGCCGCTCAAGGTCAAACCTCCTGAGACAAAGGAGGAAGTCTCCGCTCCCGGGAAAGATAACTCCAGGTCATCATCTGCATTGTCGGAGTTCAGCGCGGTTACAGAGCTAGATGATGGGCACATACCTGGTAGGCATCAGCTATTATTTTCACGATGTCACAAACCTTTCTTTTTGCTGACTCTCAGCGCCATGCATCTTCCTAGGGTTGCTCAGACATTAAATTCATGTTTTAGCTATTGCTTCAGAAAGAGTTCTGGATGAAGGAGGGCCTTTGAGTGAGCGATCCATCAGCACAGGATCTGCGATGTCAGATCAGAGGCTAGCTGATGCGGGTAATTTATTTTAAATGTTCATCTGGAAGTTCTATCATAGGCTTATTAGTAGCCTCGGAAACCTACTGGTTTGATGGGGATATATTTCAGCCTTGATGCAATTGCACCTTGACATAGAAAATCACTCAATTATAATATGTTCTTCATATGTTGTTCAACATTGCTTTAAATCTATAGGATTGCTATCTGTTCAGCCACGACGAGCGGCTCTTTGAATAGAAAATTGACACAAATCACCTTCTTTATCAAAGAACAATAAAAATGTAACATTTTGAAAACAATTTAACCTTTTTTAAAATTCTACGATGTCATACAGGCATGCTGAGCATAAAATATTTTGGTGGCATATCAATAGAATGGTAGAGTGAGCCAATCAGCATGCATGATCACATTCACTGTTTGAGTTTCTGCATTTCTTTCTATGTTGTCAAGTCAGTACATCTCTAGTTCATATTTTGTGATAATGATTTTTTGTTAGCTTTTATTTTTAATGACTTTAATGGTAATTTAATGATTTTAAATTCAACTCTAATGTTTTTAATTTTTTAATGTTTTTAGAGCTTTTAAGAGATTTATTATTTTAACAAAGAACCTTGCCTGATATCACCGGCTCCTCACTTTACTGTCTTGTTTTGTAGTATACTTTTACATATTTTAGGGACCTTAATATTATTTTCTGACTGTAAAATTTAAAACAAAACAATTCTTTACGACTGCTTCAAATGTTTTGCTTATTTGCAGATGCAAATCAATCACCAGCAAAAGATAGTTTGGTTGATCTGATCCTCACGATGCTAAAGAAGAGAGGCTGGACTGCTAAGTTCCCCACCACCTGCGGTGGATCTCGGGAAGTTCTCATGGAGATGAAAAAACTGCTAAAAGATCCAGTAAGTTCTATGAGATGTTATTGTTCATTTTAGGTTTTTAGGAGTTATCTACTGTTTAGATGGTCAGGTGTCCATTTACGTATTTGGTTATTTAAATGGCTGATGATTAGATTAGCTGGTATGTAGTCAATGAATAATTTATGGTGCTTTCAATTCTTTATGCATAGGGGTATGTACGAGTATATGTTACAGTCAATTTGTATCAGGACTTAAAGTTTTAAGCATTTAACAAATCAACTAAAACTCTGTCCATTTATTTGACAGATTGCCTGAAATATTGATATGAAGTTATGATAAGTAAACCATAACTATCATAGGTATATACTGTACTAGATGAATGTCCTGCAGTGCATGGGTAATCAAAAATTTTTTTGCCCAAAAAATTTATTTTCTACCAAAATATACAATATTTACCATTCTAACTTTTAAACGAAGATGTTTGTTTATTTCTTTGTGTGTCTAAGTTTAATTAAGTTTATGCTATATACACATATATTTATAGCATTCTGGGAAAGTCTGGACAAGTTTTTTTTTCTAATACACTGGCTGTCCCATACGCCATTAAAGCATGGCAGGTGTGATAAGTATGTCTACAATTACTCCATAGTATGGCAAGGTTGTCATGTCGGCAAGGTAGCACACATGTCTGCCAAAGTTCCTATAACTTTGTCGCTATAATTGGACATACGACAAGCAAATAAACCAAGAAACACTTGGATTTATATTTTACAGTGTGTAAAGTTCACAAAGTTGGCCAGTAAACCTCCAAAGAGGACCCTGATCAAAGTCGAAATAGGCTTCCTTGTAAAGAGTTACATAAGATCCATATGTTTGCTTTTACCTAACTATTTGTGGTTTGATTTTTATAAGCTGACAGACAGACAAACTTTGTTTTTCATATACACGTATATGAAAGAAAGATAGCGGATAGATTGAATATAAATAAATATATTGTCACATATGATTGTAACTACGTCCATCACCCAGCCAACGCCGGGTGCGAATACTAGTTCTTTTTTAATTGTCAGTTGTTGTTTCTTAGAGTTTTGAAATATTGTGTACCTCTAATAGACTAAATACTGTCAATGACTTTTGATAGTTAGGCAAATAGACATCTCACTACATCTCATACCTATTTGCAATCGCATAGTAATTGCTCAAGTTATTTCTCCCACAGGCTTACAGAGTAATTATTATTTTTGCTAGGAAACATCATTCTGCCCTCTACCTGACCCTGGAAAGTTTTTTTACTGCCTTCCTACTTCATTTGCTGATCCTACTGCTCCTTATAATCCATATAGTCTGAGTACAGTAACTCAAGTGCAGGCCCGGGCTAAAGACCACTACTGGACAGTCAGCTCTACCTACGTCACATATGTAGGTGTTACCCAGATTAGATTTAGCAGTTCCACGTATTGGTTTGAATTTACAATATCCTTTATGTTGGTTATGATATTCTTATTTAAAAATAAATTTTTAGTTTGATTGAAAATAGTAATTCGTTGGATACTACTAAAAAATATTCTTAGCTGTGGAGTTGTGTTCTCTATTGGTTAAAAGTAGCTACACTGAACTATGAGCCAAGGTAATCTAAACTTTAATGCTTAAACTGGAATGCATTAAATCTATTTAATGACATTTGTCAACTGTAGATAATTTAAATCTGTAAATATGTAGATTGATTAGCTGTAACCGATATTGATTATTGATTGATTAGCTGTAACTGGCAGTAAGTTCGGCAATGCTCTGAGATTTCTTTTATTTACAATTAGATGGCCCGCACGTGGGTCTTTAAGAGGCTGGTTTACATAAACCAGAAGGCGTTTTGAAACCAAATATTTTAAGTAATCTGGCGAAAGACACAGACCGTTTGCGTTTGACATTGTGGTGAAATCAGCCAAAAAATGTGTAAACAAATAGTGTTTATGTGGACTAACAGACAGACACGCACAATGACAAAGTGAGATTTATTAATAAAGACGTTGTTCTCTACAAATTGATGGAATGCCACTTGATCTGTTCTAATTGTCATCTTTTATTTCAGACTTGTCATCAAAACTTGAGTGTATCTCAAAGGTCGTGGGGAAACTTTTAAACATGACACAACTTCCTGTTTAAATTTTGGAGGTTGTTTTAAATATCTGGTTCTTTTCTGTGTATAGAATAGATTAAGTGATACAATGCGAAGGTAGATGGAAACACAGTTAATCTCATCTTGATCTCATGCTGTTTCCATTCTATTCACTCTAGATGAATCCGAAGGACCCAATGGCTGACTCTGTCGCTACTCCCGTCTTGCAGTGGATTTGGGAGAAAGACCTTTATAATCAGATCATTCGTATTCCGATCTTCAAAAAGTTCAGGAAGTGGAAGGCTTTCACCATGTGGCATCGCATAGTCAGAAACAATAAATCTGATGGCAGCAGGTTTGTAGCAGTTCTTGTCATTCAGTGAATATGAATAGGGGACGGCCATCTGACATTCCAATTTGATGTACAAAATTTTTATCAGAACTGTAGCATTTAATTTTGTTTAATAAATTTCTAACACATTCAAATTCTTTGACCATTCCATATAAAATTTTTTGAATATGATAAAACTTATTTCGTTAGCAAACCAAAGCTAGCAAGAAACTTGCAGTGCTGAAATCTTTTTAAAAAGTTGGCTTTCATCATAAAATTCATCAGGTTATGGATTCAATAAGCGTGAGCACTACTGCAAGATTAGTTAAAAAGTGCAGGCACGTTTGACATAGTTTTTGCCGTGTATGGCACCTGTGAAACCTGACATACAGGTCTATGTTCAAGTAGAACAAATAAATGAAGTCTTTGTTGTCAAAAGTTAACCTGTGATCAACAAAGAGTGGATGGTTTTAGCGGATTACTCACGAAAAGACTATTCCTTGCCAATGAGGTGCTCCAAGGATGTCTCTTACACGTTCAGTCAATATGCGAGGCTGCCTCTAGCAGTCTCACAGGATATGGTACTAAGGATTCTGGGATATTACTTGTGGATGTTGATAAGAATCGTACCTACACACTTTCTGATTTTGCAAGCATTCAGAGTAGCGCTTCAAAGAAAGGCAGCGAGGCACTGCTCGCTCTCAGGAAGCAGATTGTGCTCATTGTCTGGGAGTCTTGTGCGGTGAGCATTATTTTACCTTTTTTGTATTTTTAGCAAGAGAGCTATGTGCTTTGAATGCTGTGTATTCTTCTCTATCATCTAAAAGCGATGTCAGCGGGTAAAGTTGTCGCTGTTCAGATTTTTCTAAAATTCAGCGAATTTTATATACAGAACTAGCTGGCTTCCTAGCAAGAGATTTATAAGACTGAGTTTGGAATCAAATTATGGTCTTTTTAATTGAGTAGGTCCTACTGTATTTTTTAGAAAAACAAATAATTCTATAATATAATTAATTCAAAAATAATTATTCTTTCTTTTTATTTAAATTGGGGTTACGTTTTAAGAAAGTATCCGAATCAAAGTGCAATTTTTTATTATTAAAAACATTATAGCGAAGCATTTGAGAAATTAATTTTAAATTTTATTTTAATGAGTATCCAAAAATAAAATATGTATGCTTATATCATTTGACTCATTTGGTGTTCACAGAATTGAGCACAACCACTAAATTAGTTGGACTATGCGTGAAAAAAAGTTCAGTCATGTTCAGCAGTTGTCAATCAGTAAATAAAGTTTTGACAACTGCACACAGTTAAATACTGTTCACGCTATAGAATGCTGTTGAAATATGATTTAGTTAATCAAGACTTGTGGCTGTTTTAAACTGCAGGCTGTAGCAGAGTTGGAAGGCGTGACTAAAGGGATCCGTCCAGAGACGCCTCGTTCAGCTAAAAGTAAGTTACAAATTATTTAGTTATTGGTCATCTTTACTTTCTATCCACGATAACGGGAGGTTGCCTTTAAAAGTAATATCAACCATGCTTGCATAGCGCTTAGACTGGGATTTGTCTTCTCCACTGTCACTATATTAGAATAGCTATTGGGACATTTCTCATACAATCTATTTCTAATCTAGCTGTAACATGGGTGGATTTTACTAACTCATTGCTTTTAAATTGATTTAACTTATTGGTTATAGCTAGATTGATTGATATGTGCACTCTGCTGGTTCACATTATATCACCATATGTCGAGGTTAATCACAGAACACTTCGGTGATAGTCTGTGATAATTATGTTCACAATATCACAAACTCATCCACTTTTGCATCATTGAAATTTTCACGGTATAACATTCTCTATATAAAATGGGTCATGGAAAAGACGAAATACTAGTCCCGCAGCAACTGTCATAAAAGGAAATACAAATCGAGCAATCCGAGGCGGACAATTACCACCGCAGAAGCGATAAACATTGCACAGGTTGTAGGTGTTTGGGAAACTATTGAGAAAGTTTGATCAGTTCAAACATTCCCGAAGTATCCGCGTTGCCTTGACGACGCCTTCAGTTTATGGTGTACATAATCGACGAATAATTGACAAGAGGACAACACCGCCATATGACGACATAGTGTGAACCAGCCATTAGTTTAATCATCTGAATTCAGGCAGCAGTGAGATGAAGGACTATATGCTTTCAATCAACTATAGACAGCTATTGTGGCATTGTTTAATTGCATGCTATCGGTTTATGAAAGAAAAGATGATGCCAGGAGTTTCCAATAGGGATATCGCTGGTCATATGATCTCTTTTATTGTGAGAGCCAGTACCCTGACAGTCTTGCTTGCCGTAAAAGATCGTCTGTAGTGCCAATATAGGACAGAGTATAAGTATGTGCACAATTATTCTAAGGAGATAGAAGTTGTTGGACAAATTTTTTAGCTGTCTATAGTGGATTGAAGACATATAGTCTTTCATCTCACTGCTGGCTGAATTCAGATGATTAAACTACATGCTGGTGCAGGTGTTAGGGTGTCGGTCTCACAACTCCAAGGTTGTGAGTTCAAATCTCATATGAAGCAATTTTTTACGCAAACCTCTAACTTTGACTTTGGGCAGACTAATTTTTAGAACAGATTTGGGGAAACATATATCAAGGATTTTTCTCAGTGGTTTGTTAAAGCAGGCTAAGAACTAGAAACAGCGTCAGCATTAACTATGATCTCTTATATTTTGTGTTGATCAACTTGATCAACAATTAGTAAATATTTATATTATGTATTTATTATATAGTTTATAGTTCCAATGTTTATTAGTTTAATTTAATTTATATTTTTGGCATATATTCAAACCTTCAGACCACTGTAACCAGTCATTTAGTATTTAAATGTTGCCTCCTGATTTAAACCGATGATGATTGACCATCTGGGGCAATATTATTTACAGAGAAGCCTACCTACACACAGATAGCCGAGTGGAGGAAGGTCCTCGCTCGTCTCATTCAATTTCTGCGTCTTGTCGACATGCAAGTGCTCGAGTTGCTGAGACGAATTGTGAAGACATCAATGCACCATTTGCTAGAGTTCATGACTGCATCCGCTAATGTTGTTGGAGAGGAAGTAGTAAGTAACTTTGTTGTAGATTTATTGAGAACCAGCATGGCAGCACAGATTCTTTTGTGTCATTTTATGGTTTATGTTTTAAGATAGTTTCGATAGTCTCGATAGTTTCATAAAACTTATCCTTAGCTGTTTTAGTGTAAATTTTTTTCATGATGCTGAATGTTTATATGTGCTGATAACTCCCAATCTGTATGTAATGACTCGAAACTCAAAATGAAATTTAATACACAAAAACTATGATTTGCCAACACTTCAATATTATTGTCATGACTGTTATCATGTTATGTTATCTGTTACACGTTATGTTATTGTCATAGCCTGCGGTAAGTGATTCCACTTTACCCGTTTGTCATCATGTTTTCCTTTGGTGTATATATCCCCACCTCCTTTTCAACCTTAGCTTAGGTCTGAGTAAATTTTCGCCCTAGTTTATGCGTGATTTGATTTTTTCATCTTTTTTATTGAGTATGTGAGTGGGAAAGGAGAAAGCGAAATAGAAAACCATCAGCAAGAGCTTCAAGAAAGTATCAATGAGATTCGATGGATTTTAAAGTATCAATGAGATCCGATGGATTTTAAAGTATCAATGAGATTATGGAGCTTGTTTGAGCTCATGAGTAGCTCATCATTGAAATAGAATTGTTTTTGTCAGAAAGGAACTGTTTTATTAGGGAAGGCATAGAGTCTATTAAATTAGTGGTACATATAGCTTTTATGAAAAATAAATATGGTACAGGGTGTCTGGCCTATTAGATGTGTGGTAGGGTCTGCTTTATTGGTATCAGTTTTTCAAATGAGTGATAGTCTGTTATGTAGTGTGTTATGTAGTGTGTTATGTAATGTGTTATTTAGTGTGCTATGTAGCGTGTCATGTAGTGTGTTATTTAGTGTGCTATGTAGCGTGTTATGTAATGTGTTATGTAGGGTGTTATGTAGTGTGTTATGTAGTGTGTTATGTAATGTGTTATTTAGTGTGCTATGTAGCGTGTCATGTAGTGTGTTATTTAGTGTGCTATGTAGCGTGTTATGTAATGTGTTATGTAGGGTGTTATGTAGTGTGTTATGTAGTGTGTTATGTAGTGTATTATGTAGGGTTTTATGTAGTGTGTTATGTCGGGTGTTATGTAGTGTGTTATGTCGGGTGTTATGTAGCGTGTTATGTAGTGTGTTATGTAGTGTGTTATGTAGTGTATTATGTAGGGTGTTATGTAGTGTGTTATGTCGGGTGTTATGTAGTGTGTTATGTAGGGTGTTATCTGTAAAGCATTATTTCACAGATTTTAGTAAACAAATTCATTAAACAATAGTACCTATAGTTCATGAACAGAATTTGGTGTTTAAGTAATGACCATAGCTGCTCGTATCATAACTATTGTTTGCGACCAAAATTAGATGAAAATAAAAATTATTGCTTTTGTTAAATTTTTGTTAATTTTTACAACTTAAGCAGTGTCACAGAATTTTACTATTAAAGCAAACAAACTACAGAAAATGTTTCTAGTGACAAACACAAAAACGGCCAATAGTGAATAATCAAACACTCAGGCAAGTTGTGATTGAGTGATTTGATAAGGAAAATGATGATGTGAAAGGTAAAGACCACACGCTAAATTAAATTAATTCAAATAAACTAACTAAATTAAACACTTTGTTGCGTGTCAAAGACAACGGTTAAAACTGTCTCATTACACGTAACAAGACTTTGGCCTGCTTCAACACAATTAAGCTGCATAAAATATTTTTACTATTCAGCGGAGAATTTAATAGGGATTTAATTTAATGGCGCATTTCGTGGCTATCTCAGCAATTGAAGGAGATACCGTCTCTGTAGACTATCTAATCTAGAAAATAAGCCTGAGGTCTATTCAACAGGATCCTGAAGAAGAAGAGCAGGATGGAGATTTCAGTGACACTTCCTCTCTCCCAGGCTCATCAAGGTTTTACAAGAGTCGCCCAACAAGGAACTCTGCTAAGACATACAGGTTAGTAAACAACTACTAGCTTCAAATCCTATTTTTGTTTAAAATCTTTTAGATATGTCTGCTGTTGATCAGCAGACATATTGTTTGTCATTTGTTATTGATCAAATTTTTATCAAAATTTTACCACATTGGGCTTTAATCTAAAAAGATTTTTATAAAGTTTTTTTTAATGTCATTTACAAGTACAAGTTGGAAATGAGATTAGATATGCCAATGCATTGTCTCCCTACAGTGGTGATAGCGGATGGAGCTGAACTCTTGTTTAGAAATCTAACATGCATTTATTAGGATTTATATATAAATGTATTTTATTTAGTTCAAATAAAGTCTATAAACAGTTGTGGTTGTTTTTAATACAATTTGAAGCTGATTGCTCCTGATAACTTCTAAAAAACAAATTCTTAACATTGCTAGATTGGATTGCGTCATCGCTGCTTTTCTATTGCTCAGGTCAAAACCAGCAGGAAAACTTCCCAGGTAGTGTACAACAAGCATTTTACTACTGTCCAGTTCCTTCCTGTATTGTCCACTTTCTTTCTTTGCATGGTGGCTGCTTGACTAGTTTCATCCAGGTCTATCATGATATCCCACTTCCTGTTTTAGCCTGCTTTAGTCGTTAGTAATTAGTTGATATGTATTTCCTGTTTCTTATTTGATAATCTAGTCACTGTTCACTTCAGATCTGAGTGATTTTCTTCCACCCCGACCACACTTCTAACAGAGCTATTACACTAACCTGTCAGCTGAATTTTCTCCAGTCTCATAAGCGTATTTATAAACTTCGCAACATAATATGTGGCCTTTTGAATATAACATATCGATATATGTTATGTATTCTCATTGAAGGTGTAATAGAATACTTTTTGTGCTCGAACATTAGTGCATATTTGATTGCTAATGCATTTCATTGTTGTAGTATTGCATATATTATATTCCATTATTGTAGTAGTGGATATACTGCATTTCATTATTTTAGTAGTGCATAAACTACATTTCATTATTATAGTAGTGCATATATTGTATTTCATTATTGTAGTAGTGCATATACTGTATTTCATTATTGTAGTAGTGCATATACTGCATTCCATTATTGTAGTAGTGCATATACTGAATTTAATTATTGTAGTAGTGCATATATTGTAATTCATTATTGCAGTAGTGCATATATTGTTTTTCATTATTGTAGTAGTGCATATACTGCATTTCATTATTTTAGTAGTGCATACACTACATTTCATTACGATAGTAGTGCATATACTGCATTTAATTGTTGTAGTAGTGCATATACTGCATTTCATCATTGTAGTAGTACATATACTGTATTTCATTATTGTAGTTGTGCATATATTGTATTTCATTATTGCAGTAGTGCATATATCGTTTTTCATTATTGTAGTAGTGCATATACTGCATTTCATTATTTTAGTAGTGCATATACTACATTTCATTATGGTAGTAGTGCATATACTGCACTTAATTGTTGTAGTAGTGCATATACTGCATTTCATCATTGTAGTAGTGCATATACTGTATTTCATTATTGTAGTTGTGGATATATTGTATTTCATTGTTGTAGTAGTGCATATATTGTATTTCATTGTTGTAGTAGTGCATATACTGCATTTCATTATTGCAGTAGTGCATATACTGCATTTAATTATTGTAGTAGTGCGTATACTGAATTTGATAATTGTAGTAGTGCATCTACTGCTCATATCTCAACACATTTCATCAATATTGTGTGAGTGAAAAAACTATGTTGAGGCATACGCAAAGATTTTTAAAGCTGAAAACAATTTCTTGTTCTTCGTTGTTGTAGTAGGTCCATAATCTTTAACACACGACACACCCAATTTTTCTTCAGTGTTTAATTTAATCTATTTTCGTTATCTGTAATTTTTTTAATTTAATCAATAAATTCAAGTTTATTTTAATTTTTATTAATCTAAATTTTGCAAACTTTTAGTGAGCTATTCGGCATATTTAGGAGAGGCTGAAGAATTGGCTAACTGAATAGTTTGTTATTACTCCTCATGTGGTAGTTCTACCAGGACTGCATTAAGGAAAGCAATTACTGATAATTCCATGACTGATTTGAAGTTCTGATTACTGAGCGACCTTTTGACCCAAGAAGAATTATGGGAAGCTCTGTTAAATAAAACTTTAGTATGTAGTAACTAAACTAAAGGGTATGCTAATCTCTTCAAAAAACCTATTGCTAATTTCTAACCAGCCAAGGCAATGGTAAATAGTCATCTAGAAGTCCGAAAAGCAGAATTTCTTTGTGAGTACCTGCAGCCTTGTCACCAGGCAAATTGTTTGCTATGTGTTTACTATCTACTGTGCCCATAGGACTGACATGACCTCTCAGCCTTATACTCTCTCACCGGAGACAACTTCTACTGTAACCAAACCACTATCTACGTCTGTCTGCAAACCAGATGGTAAGAAGAAGAAGAATGAGTATACGGTACCGATATTTGACTTTGATAAGGCTGTATCTGAGCATGTCATACCTGATGCCGATCATGTAAGTACGCCTAGCACATGTTTTCTATGCTAGTTTGTTTATCGCTAGCTATTTGCTTATTGCTTGCTATTCGCTCATTGCCAGTTAGTTGCTTGTTGCTAGATAGTTACTTATTGCTAGTTAATTGATTATTGCTAGTTAGTTGCTTATTGCTAGTTGGTTGCTTATTGCTAGCTAGTTGGTTATTGCTAGCTAGTTGCTCATTGCTAGTTAGTTGCTTATTGCTAGTTAGTTGATTATTGCTAGTTAGCTGCTTATTGCTAGTTAATTGGTTATTGCTAGTTAGTTGTTTATTGCTAGTTAGTTGCTTATTGATAGTTAGCTACTTATTGCTAGTTAGCTGCTCATTGCTAGTTAGTTGCTTATTGTTAGTTAGTTGCTTATTGCTAGTTAGTTGCTTATTGCTAGTTAGCTGTTAACTGTTACTTAGTCTGTGTATTTCTCATCATGTTTATTGCTAGCTATTTTCCGTATTGCTGGTTGTTCTGTTCATTGCATGTAATCCTGTATTTTTCATTCTGCTCATTGCTAGTTCTACTCATTGCCAACTGCCCTGCTTAGTGTTATTTTTCTGTTTACTGTCAGATATCCTTGTAACTTTTAGTTGTTTTGCTCATTGCTAGTCACACATTGCTAGTTGTCCCAGTCATTGCTTATTATTCTTTTGCTTATTGCAGTGCATACCATATGCGTATTTAAAATAGTATTCCTAACAGCACTTTTCTTTTAGATAACCTATAATATGATCCTCTGTGATAGTGCTTGTCACATAAAGTCTATTAAATTGTCTCACTCACCAATAATGTAGGCCATTTTTCAATTTTTACCTAAGCCTAAGTATATTTTTAGTTTTACATGCTGCCTGATTCTTTAAAAATCAAATTGGTTTCTCAGCTTTTTCAATCTTTAAGAGTCGCTCCTTTAAGGTAACTGATTAACGTACTGGATTAGCTTAGAGCCATTTTCTGTGCTCCTGGCTTCTAGTTCAACAGCTCTAGGGTCTTTGTGATTTAGTGTTGTTGCTAAGCTCTGCGTCGTTTGAATATTACAGAACGTTTTGCCAAATAGTTGATCTCCCTACAAGCTATGAGGCTTTTTCAAAATTGTAATGCTTTTTAAAATTGTATTTGATATCATTTTCAGAATTTTCAATTTTTTAAATAGACTTTTCTTATGGTAGTTTTTGAAACATTAATATGGAGTTTGTGAGGTGAATTGTTAAGAGAATACATGCAAGTTTGACACATCATCAGTAGGTAATCTTACGACTGACTTATTGTAGGTGCTAAGAGAGGTACATGAGCAAGAGATCATTGAGGAGATACCAGAGCCAATCTTCAGCATATCTATGGTTCTTCTCAACCCTGTGAAAGTTGCGGCTAATGGCTCTCCAGAGAGCAGTCGACGTTCTGCTGGACTTCATTCAGCGATGAGGAATGTCTCAGCTCATATGAGAGACGGTTCTGGAAGAAAAGGTGTTACCTTTCCTGAGAGAGTCACTTCTGGTGTAGATGTGAAAGATGGTTAGTGTTCATTCTGTTTATAAACTCATATGTGTGCTGTTTACCGATGTGTCTATTATCATCTTGAAGGAAATTTAAAGCAAAAATGGTTATAGCCTCGCGCTGTAATAATATTTTGTTGATAAGATTTATAAAAATTATGGATTTGTCCACATTCAGCCTGACCTTTTTGGAACGTTGGAAATGGTAATATTTGCTGTAAAAGCTTTAATTGAGCACCATTTTTATTTGAACGCCGTCTCTATTTGAACGCCGCCTCTATTTGAATGCCACCTCTATCTGAACGCCACTATCTGAGAAAGGTTGAAAAATAAAGCGCCATGGCGTTCAAATAGATATTTTACAGTATATATATTTTAATTGCTGTTCACTCAATGCTTCCTATAATGGAAGCTCTTTTGTTTTTACTGCAGCTTGAATTGGAAGATTTTGCATTGATCTATTTGTAATATTTAAAAAAATTTGATAAAACCAACGCTAAAATTTAACTAATATTAAACACTGCTGACTTTCAAGGCATTGCAGCAGCAATATAATGTTGATAAATAGTTGATAGACAGGTGCTGAAGTTCAACTGATTTTTGTGATTCAATTTTATTGCTGTAGCTCTTTAAATTAACTATCGTGTAACGAATGTATGTTGTGACAATATTTTATGAAAATTTGTATCTAGTTCATGGTGTCTTACCTGCGAATCTGACAAGGGAATAGTATTTTTAGCAGTATTTTACCTTCTATTTATGCTTTGTTTCCTATTACTAGTTTATACTTACATATATTCTACTCGCTATCAATAGTTTACCTGCTGTCTATTTTGTACTCGTTACCTGCTGTTTATGCTCTGCTGGCTAGCAATAGTTTACCTGCTGTCTATTTTGTACTCATTACCTGCTTTATGCTTTGCACTTGCTGGCAGTATTTTACCTCTTGCATACATTCTACTTGCTAGCAAGGTTTTACCTGCTGTTGATGCTCTGTTGATTTACCTGCTTTTCTTAGGAGAAATTGTGGCAGGGGACAATGAATCGGACATAGATGGTTCTTCAGTCACATATATCAGCGAAGATAAAGATGATGATGACGATTTGGAAAATGAACAGGAAGTTGATATCGAGGAAACAGACTATGCTTATGGTGAGATGACTTCTCGACAACCTCGCAAGGAAAAATTTGCCGCCACAAAAGCGGTTCTCTCTCCCGGAACAGGGCGATTCAGAGCAGTTCTCAAAGACATCATAAATGGTTTTTCTTCAGCGATATGTGAGTTCTTTTTGTGACAGAAAGAGTTTTCCTTAAGGCACTAGTTAGTATTAGCTTTGTCGGTCTCACATAATTAGAGTCTTTAGGATGTGCCAAATGAATGTACATGTCTGCTGTACCTTTTAAGGAATCTCCTTGACCTCCTTGTTTAAATTGCTTCATAATGTTATGTAAATATTTGTCATTTGGTAATGTTTCATTCATCTCAGGTTTTTTCAGTTAGTTGTTGTATAGCTTGTGTCTATAGAGTTTATAGGCTTCTTGGGTTAGAAGCGATTAGCGCTGTTTTGAATTACATTTTAGGTTTAATCTATGAGACTGTCTTGACAAGGTGTTCTGTCATCAAGTCTATAAGGGGTATAAACATAGTGCTAGCTTTGGGTACTACAGGTGTGCCTAGAATTTACCATAAACATTGAAACATGTCTCATTAGCCATAATTACTTCCAGCCATACAGTACACTATCAGTACAATTGTGGTCTCATATATATTCCTTTACAACATCATATTTTGCTCAGTGTGATTATTAGCAAAGGTTTGACTCAATCTATATATTTATTTCTCAAAGTATGTCGTCGTTTGTTGGTTTTCCGGCTATAGATCTTAAAATCTTGGAATAAATATTCCGTACCGAAGTAGATTCGATCTCAGACCGTGCTGTTTGTTAGTCTGACGCCTTGCCCACTAGACTACATAAATCAAATTGCTACTTTGCCAATATAAGCCATTCTATGAGAGCAAATACCTAAATGCTTTGTGTATGACGCGGGTCATAGCATAACGTCATGAGAAGCTTTTCGCTCACATTATTAAACTGGCTAATAGCAAACAACTCTCACTACTTCTTATTGTTTATAATACAAAACACTTTTCTCATGATATGTAGTTTGAAAGTTAGAATGGCAAATGTTGTTATATGTTAAATACAAATCAATTTTCTGTCCAAAGACTTTTCTATTACACGGGCAGCGCCGGGTGGCACAGCTAGTATTATATAAAAGTAAGTTTTCATCTTTAGACAGTCTCCACACGCTAACCTCTAGATTACGGACTAAGTATGTGTAATATTTGCATGACAATTGTTGTAATATCACTAGTAGCCAATTTAAAAACCACAGAGACACTAACTTTTTAAGTGTTGTAACACTAACAATAAACCACTCATTAGTCAAATCAGTAAGTATACCAAGAGAATGGTTATCTGAATATTATATCAATAGCCATAGATGTACTTCCACATTAACTGGAAAGTTATCTTAATACGTACAACAACTAGAAATATATTCGTTTGAATATCATAACACAACTGTAGAGTTATTTTAAGATCATAAGCCCAACAATAGAGTTATCTCAATATTACAACATTAGCAATAGAGTTATATGAATATCACAACAAAATGATATAGTTATTTGAATGTTACAACACAAGCAATAGAGTTATCTAAATAGTACAACACTAATTATAAAGTTATATTAACGCTCTTATTTTTTGCTGTTATAGGTGCATACGAATCTCTACAAGAGGATCCAAAGTTGGATGTTTTTTGCTCAAATCCTCGCTTTGACCTCAAACTGAATTCTGTTGACCCTGATGACTTCCTTGACGCTGATGATGATTTGAAGCCAATATACCCGGACACAAACCAACTCTTCTCTGATGATCCAGAGTATCAAGATATGACAGAAGAGCTCAATGACTGCATGGAAGAGGTTCTAGAAGAAGTTGTCTCCTATTCTCAGGTATTCTCCTCATCAACATATTAATTTTAGAACATGTTCTCAGATCAATAATTTTCGGTAAAATACATTTCGGTCCATAGATCTATTATTGAATTAACTAACTGTCATAGCCTGCATGCAAAGTCATGAATTAGTTTATTTAATTTCACAAGAAGTTCATTGTTTACTGATTTTAGACATAAATAATGAATTCACCTTGAAAATAAGTGTCAACTCCAACAGACGAGCATTAAGCTTTGGTTTTATTAGCAGCTTGCAAAGATACTACCATATGAAATGGACATTTTTTTATTCTCAATTATATTATTAGTAAAATGTAATAACCATGTAAACAAAACCATTCCGTTTTTAATATATGAAATTACAAATAAATATTTTCAAGTTCATCGATGCCAGTTACCAATAGTAGCTGTTGTCTCCCCCATTATATAGGACTACTCCAAGTATTGTCTCATGGTTGACCACGCACGCAATACAGACATAACCACTATGATGGAGTTGAAAACTTGGGGCACAGATGACTTTCAACAAGCACTCAAGACTCACACTGAGCAGGTAAATATAGAGTATGTTACAAGACTACTGTGAAAATCACTGGTTACAGCATCAGAGTGTAAGAGTTGAACTTTGAGATGGGAAATCTGAAAAATAATGGTGACATAACACAATCAGGATAGTTACTAATTCAGTTGGAGACAAGTAGCTGCTGGTTGGTTGGCTGCCCGAGCAGCGTTACAGTTGGAGAAGAATATTTAGGGGAGAGTTTAAACCAGGTATTTTAAAACTGAGACAATGAGGTCACATTATGACAGTGGGACCTCTATTTACAAAAACTCTACATACGAAATTTATAAGTTACGAAACGTTTTTAGATAGAAATGTTGCTTCAACTTGAGGAAGATGTTACTAGATACCAAAGGCTGAAAGGCCTTTCATACTTTGGACCATTTGTTTGTTTCATATTTTGGTCCCTTTGCTTCTCATGGGTGTTGTTTAGAATGTACCTCACTCAGTTTTTTTGCTCGCAGAAGTCAGTAAATGATGTATTTTAGTTCGTTCATCAGATAATTTAGAGTTATCATATATCGCATGTATGGTAGCATGGTAGGACAACTTTAGTTTCTGGCAATTCCAATTCTGTGGTGGCAGGTTTTCAGTTCGTGCCGATGAAAATAAATCTTTACACTTATGTTTTGAAAAAAAAATTTTTTTGAACATAACCAAAACAACAATACAACATTCGCCTTTTTTGACCACCAGCCTCCCACTTCCCATGGTATTTTCTTTTTCGTCTAGACGGCCAACACCAATGGTAAACAAACAAACATACCATTCATAGTTGTCATTGATTCATTTTCATTCATTCGTTATTATACGGGTTTGTATTTTTTTGCTGTGTGCTTTTTCTACTTATTATGTAGTAATGTAATTTGTTGTTACATGTTTTAACCATGGCTTGTATTTATAATTTATATGAATGTTATATCTGAGTTTTGTGGAGGCTTGGAATAAATTAGGGCTTTTATATGGTAAAATCAGGTTCCACTTATGAAATTTTTTACTTACAAAATGGCTTGCGGACTAAATTACCTTTGTACATAGAGGTTCCACTGTATATCGGTTTGCTAAAGTCTATTACAACTTTTATATTCTTGAAGAGAAAGGATATTCTACGTAGAACAAGAAGCATCTAAAATCGCTGTAAAAATCTTATAACGTAAAAATAAACTTGAGAGGAATCTGAGAAATAAATATAATAATACATTTAAACATGACTTTCAGGATAACCAGTTAATTTTCTTTTTAAGAAGAAAGGAAAATTGTAATGAATGTCGTTCGTTCTCCCAGATTAACCAGATGAAGAGAATGACCAAAAAGAGGCGCCTGGGTATGATAGACTTGTCAGCTGACGAGTTCTCACAGAGTTGTCTGCCCTATCCTTCAGCTGTTATAAAAGCTATTAATAACAAGCTGCCAACCGTTGCAAAGAAGAAGAACGATGATTTGCTCACCATTATCAAGGTTTGTCACAGACTTTAGTTTGAAGTGTTAGTTTGATTGTCGGTATAAAGTTTGTGTTAGGTTGGTCGTTTGATCATTGTCAGTAGCGACATATCCCAGAGTCAAATTATGAACTTCTAAAGAGCATTATTGGTTATATCTAGTTGGAGTCGCAGCGAATGTTATGTGATATCGATATATTGTACATTTAGGTTCCTAGGGGTTGTGAGATATATACACTTTTATTGTCATGTAATATAAGTATATTTCACACTGTCAATCACACAATATATGTATGTATATTTGTCTGCATATATATGTATATGTAAGTATGTACATAGGTATATAGGTATATTTATGTATATATGTATGTATATATATACATATATATATTATATATATAATATATTATAAATATATAATATAATATATATTATATATATGTATATATATATGTATATATATAAAAAAAAAGTGTTCAACGCAAATATCACAGACTAAATGGAAATTATATAATATCTCTTTATAAATATTATATATAACTTGCTTGAGGAATTCAAAATAATACATTTCACTTTGTTAAACTATATTTTCTTTTTTAATTTTGTTCAAATATAGAGCTCAAGTAAGAAACTGGATCAGACTCCAGAGACAGTCGATGCGTTTGTTGAGCACCTGAGCTACCTGAGTCGAATGGTTGCCGACATGCCGGCTCTTGAGAGAGAATTCAACGTCGTCACCCGCCTCTACACAATCGCCAAAGAGTTTGATGTCGGTGTCCATCCCGAGCATTTCGCTCTTTATCAAACCCTAGCCCCCAGCTTCCAACATCTCAAGGTACTTATATGTTTGCCTTTGTGAGTTTTTGACCTCTAATGTCTGTCTACCACTCAGCCAATAACTGATTGTCATATGTTTAGGTGTTTGTTAAATGTTTGATTGCCAACTCTCAATTTTATTGTTAATGATGTTAGAAAGAGTTGGCATTAGGTTTCACCTCTTGGTTGAAATATTAATTATTAATAATGTGGAGGACAATCTGCATACATATAATAAGGTATTTTGTATGAATGGTCTAACAATGATTGATCTAATACCGATCAGATCAAATCCAATTGGTCTAATAGACTGGTTCATCAAAAGACATTTCATCTGCAGTCGATTCTTCCAATAAACCATTTGGTCTAATGATGATTCGTCTAAAATTGATGTAAAGACAAGGATAGAAATACGAAAACTTAAATCAGAGGCTTGTGTTTAATACACAGATGCTAATACAGCAAAAACCTTATTGGATAAAATGTAAATTCAAGTAATTTTTGAGTATAAGAAAATGTTGAAATTGAAAAAGGAGACAAAAGTGGAACATAATGCACAGTATTATAATTATACTACTAGCTCAAACTTTAGATAACGTGCCAGCGCTTGTAGAAACTGAAACATATCGTTATTGTCCTTTTTGCTAAAACAGTCAAGATTCTCTATTCAAGTTCAATATATTTTTCTTTAGTTTCGTGTTAGATTCTCTTCTAATAATGCATCCAATCTGCTTTTTAACACTGTTTGATCAATCATATATTTGGACAAGTTGTAGACGAATTAGCTTTGGGCCAATTGGAATTGGACAAATCGTCGTTAGACCAAATGTTCAGGTCTGACAATATGGTGACTCCCACCTATTATTTCACTAATATTTATAGTGTTATTGGATTTATCTTCCTTCTATTCAGAGAATAGGTAGTTACGGCTTAGCAAAACTGATATTCAAAGATGGAATATTGTTCCAAGAGTACCTAAATTGTAGTAAATATACCTAAGTTTTGTACATAAATGGTTATAGATTTTCAAATTTCTGGTGAAGTACAGTGCCTGCTGCTGACAGAAAGTGTTTGGTTTTGCTTTATGACACTTAGTTGTTTATAGATAATTTGACCTATAAATGGACACTTGGTTGGTTTATAGATAATTTGACCTATAAATGGACACTTGGTTGGTTTATAGATAATTTGACCTATAAATGGACACTTGGTTGGTTTATAGATAATTTGTCCTATAAATGGACACTTAGATGGTTCATAGACATTTGTAAATTTCAGTCAACAATATTGTACTGCGAAGCTAAGAAAGAGGAGAACATAAGAGTCTTCAGCACGGACCTCAACTCTCTTGTGCGGGAGACAAGATTTACCTTGATGACACTTAGGAATGTGGTGCGAGATCCTCTGCTTATCAGCTCTGAGACTATGAGCCTGGTGGCCCTTGAGAAGATTAAAGGTAGGAGAAGATTAAGTTAATCCTTTGCCTAGTTTTTGCTGGCTGCTATTTCATGGTTATTCCACAGTTACCACTTGTATTGTTCTATCTCTTATGAGCGCTGCATTTTGCTCTACTGTTCTGTTTATTACTAAACATATTTATTTAAACTGTTTATCTTAAATTATTAAACTTCTGCGGTATTACTTGTAGTTATATTCTTCATCACTTTCTTGTTTGCGATACTTTTTGTATTTTTCTGTGCGATTCATTTGTGTCTTTTATATCATTTTCTTGTGTGCAGTTTTTCTAGTTGCTTCTTTATATAGTATGTATATAAAGGAGCTGTATGCTGGTACAGTGCACAGTACCAGCTGTATACTGTACCAACTGGTACTGGTTTGTACCTGTACCAGCTGTACACCGTATGCTGGTGTACAGTTCGATGCTGGTTTCTTTTGTGCCATTTTTTTAAAACTACATGCAGTTTGTTACAAGTACATATTGACTCAAATATGTTGTTTATCAACATTAGCACTCGTTTTTTGGTCGACCATTTTTTTATAATTTTATTGCGTTAATAATATCCATGTTGTTCGTTTATTACAATGTTACATTTACAAGGGTTTCACCCTAAAATCTGCATTTCATGAATTATCTTCATTTGCTTACCAATGAAATAGTGCTATTACTATAAAAAGAGTTATAAAAGATTTTGAAATGGCCCAAAATCATTTGTACGAATCACAACTACAACATTTCTGGTGAAAACCTTTTCAGCCAACTTAAACTTAATTTTTTTAGTCGGTCAGAACTCAAAATACAGAACTCAAAATACAGAACTCAAAATACAGAACTCAAAATACAGAACTCAAAATACAGAATGCTTTTGTCTGAAAACTTCCACAGAGCAAGTATATATTGGAGAACAATTGACTCATATGGAGGGGATGACAAAATGGCTTCTTGGTGTATAAAAGTCCCAGTTAAACAAAACTCCAAACTTTATGCTTTTTTGCAGAACCATTTTTGTTAGCAGTTTTATGATAGACGACTAGAAAAGAGTTTGAGCATTTACATAATTTTACATGATATGATACCTTTCTTTTTATTTATTATTTTTTTGCACCGTATGTAAAACATCTTTTCTATAAAATTGATTATGGACTGCCCAATAAACGTATATATTTAATCATACTTCAAGTTCAAAACTGAGATAAAGAGTTGTTAAACTTTTGTTTAAATCCTTCAGTTTACATTTCCTTAACATTTGAATTGGCAGGTTCAACAAACTAAACTTGGTAAATATTGCAGGTTTATATACTGTATAATATGTCTCAATATCATGATATTAAACAAGAATATGCCTCAACATCATGATATTAAATAATAATATACCTCAATATCATGGTATTAAATAACAATATACCTTAATATCATGATATTAAACAGTATTTTACAAGACTATATCTATTGACATGGCTGTAATTGATGTTGAGTTACTTGACCCCACAAATAAATGTTGGAACCTCTTATCAATTCACACGAGTACACTCATAGCAAGTTTTCTTTTTCGTACTCTTTCATATCACCGCATTTATGTTGCATCCACGTAGGCCTGCAAGATGAAGTACAGAGTCTATCGACCAAAGTGAGGAACTATGCTAACTATCAAGAGAGGTTTGGGACCTCTCTAGCCTCTTCAAAAAAAGCTGAGTGAGTTTCGAGGCTAGATGGATTATCGTTGCTGTTGTCTACCTCTCAGTGCCATGTTGTTGTTTTATGGTAGCAGAGAAGCATTATGATAACTATAGCATAACATTATAGTTTAGATGTTGTTGCTTGAGTACTTTTGAATGGGTCTAGTGCAAGGCAATGCAAGCTCATGTTGTTACATTTTTGATATAAACCGTTTTTGATGCCTCTAATATTCAAGAGCTATAATCTAACAACTAGTCTCATTTATAGCACTCGGCATGTGTCTAGGTGAGCTGATACAATTTACTTTATGTATACTTTTACTGCACACTTTTGTACACACTTTCTTTTGACATGTCTTCACCTGGAATATCACGTGGCACACTCTCACACAGAGGGTGTGTTCTATTTTAATTGCCTTAAATGGAATCTGCTACAGCTCATCACAAGTTTTCCACTTTTTAAGCGACAGTAGACCAAGTGACATTAAACATATACGCACTTGCTAATTATTGCAGTTTTTTGAGGAATTTTTCTCTTCTTTGCAATTGCTCTCAGCAAGGGTAGACAACTTTTCATTTCAAATATGCACTACTGTCAGGGACTACATCCTGCTGGACAGAGATGAAGGAGTAAAAGCACACGTTGTGCAGAGTGAATTGGGTGAGATAGAGAGAGACCTGACGCTTCGTAGGCTTTTATGGGAATCCTCCGAAGAGCTGACCAAGCTAGTGGAAGAGTGGACAGCAACGACCTTTGACCTGCTCAATGTTGAGAGTCTGCAGAAGAATGTCAACAGGTTTACACAAACTGTCTACATGCTGGAGAAAGGTGAGCAGTATGTCTTACTATAGATACTTGTATTAGCATAATGTTTTGCAACTTATAATTTTGTGTTGTTCAATTTTATGATTGAAGTTTTTTTTATTAGAAAGTGTTCTAGAATTTTATCTTTGTACATTGATTTATCTTTCAATACTAGACTCAGTATATCTTTTCTTTATAATACTTTGTTCCATCCTAAAAAGGCCTGGACTGCCAAACGGTCCACCAGATTTTTTCATTATTTTATGAAACCTTTTAATATTAGCAGCCAAGAATTGTCTACAGCCAAAACTTGTCTTAACTATTCTGACACATTCCATATTATCAATCATGCTGCACAAATGGAAAGAAATATATTGTAAGACCATTGTTGTTTTTTTTGCTGTAATTGACTGCTTTTCACTATCTCTATATACGTACTCTGTTATTGAATTGTCTGTCAACTATTTCTTGTTATCTCCTTCACAAACTATTACTAGAATTGGTTAATTATTGTTCAATATTTAATTTATGTTATATCTAGTGGTGCTGAGTATTGCTATATGTTTTATGTTAATCAAAGGATTATGAGTATCTTTCTTTTATTTGTGAGGTTTAAAAATAAACTTGATGCATCTACGCTTAAAAAAGGCCCATATATATAAACATACATTTATATATGTTGTTGGTACCACAAATGTTACGAATTATTTTGTTTAATGTGGTTTTGCAATGCAATATTGTGTATGTCAGCAATGCTTGCATTCTTGAAGGTATAAAATATATCCACAGTACTCATTTATATCAGCAACTGGGTTCATGTCAGCCGTAAAGATGATTTTATTAATACAACTCTAGGATTGATTATAGTCTAGTACCCCTTGAGAAATCCGGCTGAGTCTTTTTTGTGCTAACTATACACACTTTAGACTGATGTAGTATAGGAGCAATTGTGGTTAGTCGCCCTTCGTACCATCACTCATAGTCCTTATGTGACTCGACCACCAACCAATTGATCACCTATTGATCATAAATCAGGATCCTAACAACTAAGCCACGACTACTACTAGATGCTGTTAATAATATACCGTGCGATTATAAAATATAGTTTGTTGTTAAAGATATGAATTCCAGATTGGCTACATAATCAGACATTTCTAGAACCAGTTGTTTTGTTAATTGTCTTCTAGTACACAAGTATTCTACCAACTAGATCAATTATTAAAATGTCATGTGACCTGTTGTAGGCCTGCCAACCAATGACGTTGTGCCAATTCTCAAGCAACGAGTGACTGATTTCAAGCAAGGTACTGCCACTTTTTATAGTCTTTTAAACTTCCAGCTTTTTCATCTCAGTCATTGTTTTTAAATTATTTTGTCCGTTTTCTTGGTTGTGGTCCAACCATCAGTATTCTATATGAGCATACAGTGTACTTCCTCTAATGCTTGTGAGCGAGGGGTGGTTGAACATGCAAAGAGCGGACAACTCTTAGCTCTTCGATACCCTCGTGAAAATTTGCCACTGTTTAATAAATGTGGTTAAAATATGTCACCAGGAGTTTGGAAACACTGTATATGTTCGTTACGTATATACATTTCCAAGCAGCAGAATATCCCTAACATGCTAGTAGTACACAAGCCTTTTACCGGCCATTTTTTCAACAGCATTTTCCAATATTTGTGATATAAATCTCTTACCGTTTTTATCCATTATGGTCAAGGTCACTAAGATGTTCTGTATAATATAGGTATGCCAGTAATTGTGTCACTGCGTAACCCTTCACTGCGAGCTCGACATTGGAATGAGATAGAAGCACTCATCGGAAGGCAAATACCACGAGGCCAGGCTTTCACCCTTGGTAATCTTCTTGAGATGAAGATATACAAACAGAAAATTAAAATCCAGGACATTTCAACCACAGCATCTAATGAGGCTACACTGGAGACCATGTTGCAAAAGGTAAGACCACAGGCTTCTCTTCTTTCCTCTTTTTGTTAGTCTAGCTGTGTTGAGTCTAGTGTTTTATATTAATCTGAAAACATTGTTTTGAGGAGATGGATGGTTTCTCTTTGGAAAGGCTTGAACAAATATTAGTAGGCAACCAATTAGGACCTGCGTACAATTGCATATAATTCCGTCATGTTTGAGCTACTGAAAGGTTTAAATAGCCGTTGTTATTCTCTCTGCAGGTTGTGGCACTTTGGCATAGTACAGAGTTTAGATTTGTGCCTCATCAGGCTCGAGACACCCACATTGTCAGTGCTGCCGATGATGTGGCAGCATTACTTGAGGAAAGTCAGGTGACAATTGGGACTATCAGAGGCTCCAGATATGTGACACCAATTAAAACTCAGGTGATAGCTCTATGGGTATCATATATAGTGTCTCAACTCTATGAGTGTCATATAGGTCTCTACTTTATGGGTATCATATAGTGTCTCCACTCTGTGGGTATCATATAGTGTTCCAGCTCTATGGGTATCAGACAGTGTCTCAACTTTATGGATGTCATATAGTGTCTCTACTTTCTGGGTATCATATAGTGTCTCAACCCTGTGGAGATCATATAGTGTCCCAACTCTGCGGGTATCAGACAGTGTCTCAACTTTATGGATGTCATATAGTGTCTCTAATTTATGGGTATCATAAAGTGTCCCAACTCTGTGGGTATCCTATAGTGTCCCAACTCTATGGGTATCATATAGTGTCTCTACTTTATGGGTATCATATAGTATCTCAACCCTATGAAGATCATATAATGTCCCAACTCTGTGGGTATCAGACAGTGTTTCAACTTTATGGATGTCATATATTGCCTCTGTTTTATGGAAGTCTTAGAGTGTTATGGAGCTGGCATGGATAAAGAATTTTACATATAAAATTCAAAAATGTTAATCGTCTTCTCTGTTTCACCTAATTTAGATTAGATTTAGGTTTTACTTTTTCACTATTGGTTTTATAACTTATCATTTTATCATTTATCAACTCCAGAATTGCTAGATTAAATGTTATGATTAGACATTCTATTATATTATTATATGTCATCATTCTTATTACTCCTCTTTGTTATGTATAAGCACTTCATAGTACAAGTGATTCGCTGAAGAGCTGCCATTATTCCAAGTCATATGTTCATTTGTATGACCTGGTCAACTTTCACCTATCGTTATTATTATGTTTCTTGGGTGTAATGCAGTTATTTATCGTCTACTTGTTTTTTCATGCGAATATTGTATTGCAAGACCAGCAAATGACATTAGACATTATTCCACCTTTTTTAGACTATTGAAAAAATTAAAAACAGAGAGTAAAAATTTGCATCAAAATATTTCACTTTGCAGATTTAAAGTTTTATGTCACTCATCTAAAGTTTTACCTTGTAGAGCTGAAATGGTTGCCTGCAGTTCTAAAGTTCTAAAGTTTTACCTTGTAGAGCTGAAATGGTTGCCTGCAGTTCTAAAGTTCTACAGTTCTAAAGTTCTACTGTTCTACAGTCTTAGTATTCTGATTCAAGGGGTTGTCTGCAATTCAAAATTGTGATCCTGAAAATATCAATTTGCAGCTTTCATATATAAAGCCATAACCTAGAGCATATTTTCCAATCTCACTCAAATGAATCCTCTGACTATGTAGTAGCATGGTCAGAGGGTTCATTTGAGCTACCCTATACCAGTCACTATACAGCAGTTTGACTTCTTTATATAATGTAAATTGAGGCTTTTATAGTTTTTAACAGTCATTGAAATTGGATAAACTGTCATTAGACTCAATCAAATGACTCACAATTGATGATCCTTGTTGAAACCTTAAGAAGTCGATTATATTCTCCTTTATTGCATCTTCTAAACTGTTTTTTTACGATTTCTCATTCTCAATATCTAAATTTTATTATCAATTTTTCATATATCACATATATTACATGTATGTGAAAGATATATCACATATCTTGCTTTCATATATTACAACTGGTCTGTCAACACAGTAGCAGTGAAACATCTGACTGCAGGTGGATGACTGGGAGAGAAGGTTGACTCTCTTTTCCAGAACTCTAGATGAATGGATGAACTGCCAGAGAAACTGGCTTTACCTCGAACAGATCTTCGGTAATCCAGACATCCAAGTAAGTAAGAATGGATCATACCATCATAGTACCATATCCTCAGTGCTTTCTACAATTTTAAAACCGGCTCATCACAGTATTATAGCTTTTAAGCGCAGTTTCAAAATGTTGCATAAAACTAAGTCATAGCATCATAGCATCATAGCATGATAGCATGATAGCATGATAGAATTGTACCACTATACCATCATAGCGTGGTAACATCATAGCACCATATCATCATTCTACAATAGCATTGTTGCATCATTGCACAATACCATCGTAGTGCGGTAGCACAACTCCTTAGCATGATACCACCATTTTATTATTAGTGTCCACTCTATAATTGAGCTGGTCAGCCAATGAGCTGATGAAAAAGCAATTTTTTAATCAACTGTTTGTACAATTCATGCTCGATTTTCTCCAATCATATTCATACATTTACGTGGTTTGGTAGAATGTTTCCGGAAGCATCTACATAAATAATCTTTTCTAAAATACAGCAACTATCCTATTAATTATTGATAGTGTCTCAAGTTATCGTTTGTTGCAGAGACAACTCCCAACTGAATCCAAGCTATTTGGAAACGTCGACAAAGCCTGGAGGGATATAATGAGGCGAACTGTGGACCGTCCTAATGCCCTAAAGGCAGCGACAGCACCAGGTGTTCTAGAAATGTTACAGGCTTCTAACACCAGCTTGGAGAAAATTCACAAGTGCTTGGAGGTAAGAGGGCGAGAGAACAATCTGTAGAATATACATGACTGAAACGAGAAGTATCGCTAACATAACCAACTCTATGTACGTGATTGCTAGCTGATCACTGCTCATACTAGCTGAGTTCTGAGAGATTTTGTTCTCTGTTGAAACGCAATATCAGTCAAGCTCTTATAGTCTCATAATAGTTGGTAACACATAAGCTGAAGTTGGTAACAAACTTTTTCAAATAAGTTGAAAGAGTTTGGCTATCTTGTATCATACCTAACCTGTTGGTGGGATAACTCCCAATAGACTGCTGTTTATTTATTTTGTCACTGTGCTTGGAATAATTCATAATAATAGTATGTACTTAAGAATAGAAGTGTCTTGGATATGATTTTATCACCCTTATTGTTATGGAAGTATTAGCATCGCGATATTATAGTAATGCTAATATTATTATTATCTTAATGCTAGGATACTGTTAAAAAGTATATATTTAGGTGTCATTATCATTTTGTATTGTAATTAGATGTAACTATTTTATTTGTTTACTGAAGAAAAGCATCTGAGCAGCAATTCTAGGAGTTATGATTCCATGATGTGCTATATGTCATTCTTATGTTTAAAGCTGACACAATTCAAGTCATTCCATCTTCTATGAAAACTACCTATAGCTCATTTGTTTAGGATTATCTTGAGACGAAAAGACTCGTGTTTCCCCGGTTCTACTTCCTGTCCAATGATGAGCTTCTCGACATCTTGGCCCACAGTAAGAACCCTGAGGCAGTTCAACCTCACCTCGCCAAGTGTTTTGCCAACATTCAGTCTCTGGACATACAAACGATCCCGAGGCAGCCACCTACGGTAAAAAGTATGAAATCTGCAGAGGGTGAACAACTTCTTATGCCTAAGTAAGTTCATTTATTATTTTAAGCCGTGACAACACAAGAAGATGTATTGTATATTTATTATTGTAGATGCTTATAGTAGAGCGCATATGAGCTTTATTAACTGTAGGTATTTGTTTCGCCAAAACCAGTGTTTTGTGATTATTTCGCCAAAACCAGTGTTTTGTGATCTTTAACTGTTTTGTTATTATTTAAAGATAGGAACAAGCTTGGCGGTTAAATTTTTAGTCTTAAAGTAATCTATTATATCAACAAAAAAATTTTGCGATTCAATTGCTAAAGACATTTAAAAGATGTTTATGATCTTGCCATTAAATGTGATTTTTGTGGATGGTAAGTTCAACTACTATGTATGTGTAAAAAATTGTTAATTTACCACTTTTTAAATAATTCGCAAACATTTAATCTGCTATTGCTCGATAGTTGTATTGATCAATGTGCATTGAAAGTCATAGTAGCTGTCATAGGAATTGCTGCATTTCAGGAATGTGAGAGCTCGACCACCAGTAGAAGGCTGGCTAGGCGTGGTGGAGACGGGAATGTTTGACGCTGTAAAAAAGTAAGCTTTTCTTTTTATATTAGTGATGTTTCTCAACCGGACAAATTCTAGTCATTACTTTAATAAGTTAAATTCTTGCTCTTGAAACACCTTCGTTTGTAATTCCCTTTTATCATACTGGAGCGACTTCCTTTTTATCATACTACAACGACTTCCTTTTTATCATACTACAGCAACTTCCTTTTTATCATACTACAGCAACATCCTTTTTATCATACTACAGCGACTTCCTTTTTATCTTACTACAGCGACTTCTTTTTTATCATACTACAGTAATTTCCTTTTTATCATACTACAGCGGCTTCCTTTTTATCATACTACAGCGACTTCTTTTTTATCATACTACAACGACTTGCTTTTTATCATACTACAGCAACTTCCTTTTTATCATACTGCAAGGACTTCCTTTTTATCATACTACAAGGACTTCCTTTTTATCGTACTACAACGACTTCCTTTTTATCATACTACAGCAACTTCCTTTTTATCATACTACAAGGACTTCCTTTTTTTCGTACTACAGCGACTTCCTTTTTATCGTACTACAGCGGCTTTTTTTTATCATACTACTGTGACTTCCTTTTTATCATACTGGAGCGACTTCCTTCTCATCATATTACAGCGGCTTCTTTTTATCATACTGGAGCGACTTCCTTGTTATCATACTACAGTGACTTCCTTTTTGTCATACTACAGCGGCTTCCTTTTTATCATACTACAGCGGCTTCTTTTTTATCTTACTACAGCGACTTCCTTTTTATCATACTACCGCGGCTTTCATTTTATTATACTACAGCGGCTTCCTTTTTATCATACTACAGTGGCTTCCTTTTCATCATACTGCAGCGGCTTCCTTTTTATTTCTTATTTTTTATTATCCTTTCCTTTTTATCTCTTCTCATTCGTTTACTCTTTCCAAGCTGTCGCACACTATATCCTCATTCCATCTCAAGATATCAAACTCTCTGTAGACATCAGATTGATGGATGCATTTATTTGTAGACACGTCAAGAATGGACTGGCCAGCTGGTTGGGGTCTGACCTCAAGGAGTGGGTTATTGAACATCCCGGGCAGGTTGTGCTTACCGTGGTATGTAATAACTCTTTTCCTACCTTCGCTCTTACTTTTAACATGATCTACTGTGAGGGGCACGAGTGGTTGAACACCCTCAGACTGAGTTTATAGGAGATTATAAGTTGTAGGACTGGAGGATAAGTCAGAGTTTCTGATGAAATAGGAACTTGTAAACTTGATAACGCATAAGATAAGCTGAGAGTGACGAGGAAAGCCAGCATGGTTGGAACCACTCATTAGATGATGAATGTAAAGTCGTTATACAACTCGTATACATGTTTTAGAGTTGGACATTGCAGTAAATACGCTCCAAACTTCATAAATATCTAACATTCATGATCTAAAGTTCAAGTATCAACTAGAGAATCTTAAAGTTTGTATCAACAGTTAATTGATAATAAGAAATATTGCAGACTTAAATTGTGATTTACCTCATTTTGAGACTCATCATACCTGATTTTAGTACTACATATAAGCTTGAAGGTGATTAGAGGCTATAAATATATAATATTTTTCTGTTTTTTTGGCAGGTAGCCTGCGAGTGGGTGATCTCTGCTATACTCACTACCGTGCAGAGTCAAATTCAAACCAATACTTATAATTTTTTCTGGATTATCTCAAATATGAGATGTACAACTTGAGCAAATAGTAAAGAAGCTAGTGAAAATAGAAAAAAATAATATGTGAGAAGAATGAAAAGTAATAAAAATTGAACAATCCAAGTTAGCTTAAACCTCATCTTGTATATGTCACCGAATGTTATGCTGCATATCTCCTTGATTTCCTTCACTACTGATTCCATAGACCTATTTACTATACTATAGTTAATATATATTATATTAACTATGGTATAGTTAATAGGTCTATGGCTGATTCTATGAATCTCCAAGTGTACATGATTTTTCAAGTGTCTCTAACCAAGTTGAAGTAACAAAAAACATGTTTTTTATAGATTATTATTTTATTAACTTGATCGTTACGTAATATGTAGTCTTGATCATTCAACTTTTTGCATAGTTTATACAATGCATTTTTACTGCTATATTTAGTTACCTGCAACACTTATTAAGAAGTTATCATTATTAGTTTGGGCTGTGGAACAAATTAAATGAGTTGCAGTGTATGTGTAGAAGTATATCTTATGAAACAGTTTAAATTGAGACATGAAACAGTTTTAATGTATGGAACAATGCGATGTAAATAAATGTTGCAGGTAACTACGTATAGCAGTAAAAATGCATTATATAGAACTGTGCAAAAAGTTGAATGGTCAAGACTACATTGTATGTAACAAACCAAATTAATAAACAAAGATTTTGAATCGAATTGAAATTACTCGCATATGGAAAAGTTTGACTATATATCTGTTTCCTTTTTTATTGAAATAATCTTTCAAAATATGCTTGTCATCTACTTCTAGTGTACTTTCTCATATAATGGACATGAAGGACATCGTTACTATGGTCAGGAGCAACTGAGCGAATGTGTAAACAATTCAATATGTTATCAACTGTGGACTTCAGTGAATTTTTATAGTTGTGTGTTTTGCCCTTATCATTGTGATATCCAGCTTGGCGGTCTAAACCGCCGGTGGCATTCAAACACAAGAGGAACTCTTTGCTCTTTAATCATGATGGCTGCCTTGTCATCAGGCACAGAGACACTTGACTAAAGTCATATGGTATCACACCTCATGCACAGCTTCTACTTGCAATAAGGAAGTAGAGACCATGCACATAAGATCTAGGGATTGCAAACAGAACCACTCACATCGACATGTTCTCTTTTGCAGATTCAAATAATGTTCAACAAGGCGATGAGCAAATGCTTCGCTGACTACAAGTGTTTGACTGCCATGGAGAAATACCGAGAGGAGATGAAGCTGTCACTGGGTCAGCTAGCTGAACTCGTGTCAACTGAGCTGTCTAGCTTCAAGAGGTTGAGTGTAGAGGCACTTCTCACCGTGCAGGTGCATAACAGAGACATCATCAGCTCACTCATACAGTCAGAGATCTGTGATAAAAGTGACTTTGAGTGGCTCAGGTACTAGTACTAGTTACTACTATTTACTGGTAAATCTATTGTCTTTCTCTCTCTTGTGACGTAGTAAGTATATTAATATTTAAAAATTCATATATCTGTCGAGAGCGTTGCATAAATAGCAATTAGTGATGCTTGTAGTTATCTGAGTGGTTGACTCACGTAGCTTTTGAGCAACTCACAAACATACAATGTAAGCTATTTAATTTGTATTTATGATAAAAAATTGTGCATGTGAATAAGTATTTATATAGTCTCTAATCTTTTCAGAATTGTATATTAGAAAGTCTTTTCAATAGAGTCAGTTAATTTCTTTCATTTGTTGGACAGTACATAATCAACCCTTCGGAGAACCAATAGATGTTGCTCCAACTCGGTTCAGGGATGAAATATTATTTTATTCTCCTGTGAGCATTTTTTTTACAAAATGAAACTTATAGAATGTCTAGGCAAGTAGTTGGATTAGTGGAAGCGAGTTTGTATGATAACAGCAAGTAATTGTGCAGATGTGATTGATTCAAACAAAGATCTTGATGTTACATCACTAACTACGAACATAAAACTGTTACAACTGCATAAGACTGTAAAACTCATGCCTGAATTCTCTACCATTTGATAACTCAAATCGAATAAAATAAAAGCTTTGTAATTTTTTTACATTTTGGTGTGTGAACTCTGATTAATCATTACTATCTTTTACATGTCATCTTTGGCTCTGAATTATGGTACAAGCTCATGAAATTTTAGAATTCCCAGGAGCAAAGCATTCAACTTTGATTGCTTCAATTTAACAGACGGCTCTCATTATAGGCGCAAAAACTTAAAGCTCATTAGTGACTTTCACAACTATTGCAGTTTAATGATGGCAACAAATGGAACAAGCTCGTAAACAGGAATATTATTAAATTCAAATCATAACATAATAACATCTTACTAATATATATACTATCATTACTATCACCAATGCTCTTGTTTAGTTGAACACTTGTGCTCCATTATGTAGGCAGCTGAGATATGAATGGGATGAACAGAAGAACGACTGTCTACTCATACAGTGTGATGCTTCATTCAGCTATGGGTACGAGTACCTCGGCTGTTCACCCAGGCTTGTCATGACACCTCTAACTGACAGGTGCTATCTGACACTAACAGGTGCTCTCCACCTCCATTTGGGTGGTTCACCTGCAGGACCTGCTGGAACAGGAAAAACTGAAACAGTGAAAGACCTTGCAAAGGTACGTTTTAGGAACTTTGATAACGTTGTTGTATGCACTTATCGTATATATAAACAGAAATGTGTAGATTTAAACTAAAATTGAAGTTAATTCGTACTATAAACTGTTTTATTTGATGATTGAAAGAAATTTGTTAGCTGTATAGAAACAAAGAATCATGAGAAATATATACATTTCTAGTTATATGTTATATCCATTTTATACATATATACAAACAATTGTTTCCTCACCCTGGTTAATCTTAGTCTGTAGTGATGTCTACTCAAGCTCGGATCTCCTACCAAAAACCTGGGAGTTTGAGCACCCGCCTCAAGATCTTAGCAGTTCCCATTATAGCACTTTTCTACAACTTACTTGAGTTGATTGTGGCCAGTATTTGGACCATATTTGATATGCAGGTGTTATTGCACCGAATGCTTCAATGACTTCTGGAATCACAGTTGTTTTAAAATGCCAGCATTTTTCAATATCTCTCCTAGTAGGAGATATTCTCTCTTTTTGCCGGTTATGTTGTAGTCATTGGGTACTGCTATATCTATTATAGTAGCCATCTGTCAAGACTGGTTGTCAGTTCAAATGTAGAAATCCCATGTATACATTAATGTATAAATACGTATCAACATCACAACTCTTTAGAGTGTGTTCAGATATAGAAATGATAGATATGTCATCAGCAAGCCATATGTACACAGTATACCGTTCATGCTATTTGTGTGGTCTAATTGCAGTCGTTGGGAAAGCAGTGTGTGGTCTTTAACTGCTCAGAGGGTCTGGACTATAAAGTGAGTTAACACCTGCTTGTAAATGCCAGTCCCCTCCATTTGATGAACATTATTAGATGTGTCTCAGTGCAACTCTAGAATTTGATCAATGAGTGAAATTTAAAATGAAGTTTTCAATTAGACTTAGTGTCTTTTTTAAGTGTTCAGTTTAAAAATTTAATATATATAGTGTGCTCATGCGCTGAATCAGTTAGCTACACTGTCTTCAGTTGCCCTGCTTATGAAATTCTTAGTTGTATGCAATGATGCCCATAAGCTTGTCTACCATTCTGACTTGCTTATCGATTTTGAAGAGTAATAATACTTAATTTAAAAAAATTATACATCCGAGATGTATCTATCTGACATTGAATAAATGTTTGGAAGAAGGTGCTATCTCCTATATCACAATTGTTAATATATTTGGTAGCATGTTGTATGCGTTTTAAAATTTTCTACAGTTAAGTATTATTTGGCTTGGCGACTTGCCATTGACTTGCGAATTTAATAAATTTTCTTATACCATTTTTGTCTTATTTTTATGGAATCTTCTATGTAGGCAAATGAAGAAAAATTATTACTTACTAGGCTTGCAATAAGTGCGACTTCACACATTTGTTGTAGATGCTGGGCAAATTTTTCTCAGGCTTGTCTCAGTCAGGCTCGTGGTGCTGTTTTGATGAGTTTAATCGCATTGACATCGAAGTACTGTCAGTGGTAGCCCAACAAATTCATACCATCAAGACTGCAAAAGATAGCATGGCTCCAAGGTTCATGTTTGAGGGTCGAGAGATACGTCTCAATCCAACTTGTGGATATTTCATTACAATGAATCCCACGTGAGTCATTAGTTTTGTGGATTTCTCTTTTCTGGTAGTTGCATTCTATTATTTACAATCTCCTAAAGGATACTGATTGTGTGAACTGATAAATAAACATTTATAGACTGAGGGATACTCATTGTTGAGATTTTTATTCTGTAGATACGCGGGTCGAGTGGAGCTGCCCGACAATCTCAAGTCATTATTTAGACCTGTGGCTATGATGGTCCCTCATTACGCCCTCATTGCGGAGATTATGCTCTTTTCTGAAGGTAGGCGGATAAGACTTATTATACCTCTCGTTGAGACACCCATGGCATCTTGCCTTCCTCTAGTTCATACAATGTACAACTTTAAGTGGCATAAACAGCTGTTCATGTTAGCCGTAGGTCTACTGTGAAATTCATCAGTATTTCTAGTCTAGGCTTGAGCAGGGACTGTGATCATTGGCTAAGCCGCTAAGGGATACAGTCGGCCACCACCTTATGTTTGACAGTCAGATACCATCGATGGATCCTGGTATTGATGGAGTGAAAAAGTTGGAAATGTGAAGTTTAAAGTTATTCTTGTTGTTGCAGAGCAATATAAAAAATACTGTGATTAGCCTCTGTGTACACATATAAATGAAGGAAGTGAATCTATTATGTTATTAGCTTGGTTACAAGGCATAGGAAATGAATTTTTTTTGATATTCTGCCACCGTTTGACCAAATTTCAGTTCGCCACAATTTTTATTGCCTTTATCTGTGTATACTTCAGAGAATCACTTGGTGAAGGGTTAACTATTTGTAAAGGTTTATTATCTATTATTGAACTTTAACTGATCTATAACTTAATTCTACTTCTCCATTTCAAGTTTCATTTTTTATCTTTTATCTTTTGCAGTGAGTGACATCTTGTTATCTTGCTATTTTATTCCCAGGATTCCAGTCGGCCAAGATGCTCTCTCGGAAGATAGTAAACCTTTATCAGCTAGCTAGCACACAGCTTTCTCAACAAGACCACTATGATTTCGGAATGAGAGCTATCAAGTCCATTCTTGTCATGGCTGGCCATAGGAAAGGCAACTCCACCAGGCACTCCTCTCGGTTGGTCAATTTTAAAGTTTTGGAAACTGAATTTTTTTATCTTTGCATGTAATTAACAAAAAACTTGAAGAACATTAGAAACGGATTACATTAATGAAAAAAAACACAATTCTGCTGGTAGTCAAAATGTTAACAAGAGTGAGGTTACTCATTTGCTTGAGAGTTAATATTTATTACTGTATCTCATAACAAATGTGTATAAGTTGTCAGAGTAGATACTAGGATGGGGCATACATCAAACCCTAGCTTTGTTCTAGATACATGCCCTATCATTGATGTTTTCACACTTTTATTTCTAATGATCTGTTCCAATATCAGTCAGCAGCCTGAGGCAGCGAATGAAAATGAACTTGAGGTAGAAGAATCGTACATACTTATCCATTCCCTGCGAGACGCGAATCTCCCAAAATTCATAGCGGAGGATGTGCCACTTTTTGAAAGTCTTCTTGAAGATCTCTTTCCAGGGATGAAACCTCCTAAACCCGAAAATGTCGCTCTTGAGGTAAGTGGTGCCTCGCTCTCAATTTGATCTTGAGCTGACTGTATAGCGGTTTACTAGTTGAAAATGCAGTAGTAGCATTTACTTGTGTGTTTACAATTTATATGTTATATAATTACTCTTTATACTCTTTAATTATTAATAAGGTCACTCTACTATTACCAGTGCAGTAGGATATAGTAGGCTGTGCATGAGTTCTTTGGTGTTCACCTGATGAAATATGGAATTTGTTTGTTTTATAGCTAACACAAACCTTACATCTGTGCCTGAAATGATCTATAACTTTACAAAAATTTAATTATATTAATACATAAGATGTTTAAAAAGTATCCTGTTAAAAATTGGCATATTAGAACAGAGTTATTTTTAAATATACTTGCAACCCTGTGGCTGTTGATGTGACTCGTCTTCACGTGGAATCGATATTAGAAGATTTACTCATTGTAAAACTATTAGAATCTCAAAAAAAACGAAGTTTATGTATATTTAGAAACATTTTCATATGCAAAATTAGTCGTTTTGTAAAAGCTAGTTATGAATGAGCATTTGGGTAAGAGAAGATAATTCTCAAAGTCTAACTGAAAAGCTCTTATTAGGCAGTTTTTAGTAATATGAAACTGTGCAAACAAATTGTGTTTAAAATTGTTTTGTTGCTTAGCAACAACATGAATAATAGACACATGAGTCAATAAATTGCTCTCACATAGCCAACTCGGCATAAAGAGATTAACGTTTTTTGAATGATTGCGTTTATTCATCGTAGAATTTAAATAAATCTCAAACATTTTCATTTAATTGGTGAGATCAAAGTTGCCTAGCTTTCTCTTTTCAACGCTGATGTTTTACTGCACAGAAAGCCATATCAATCACCACAAGAGATCTTGGTCTACAATGGTGGCCAAGTCAGATAGACAAAGTCAAGCAGCTGCACAGCCAGTTGCAGGTGCGACACGGAGTCATGCTCGTTGGACCAACTTGTGGAGGGAAGACGACAGTCAGAAATATTCTACAGAAAGCCTTAGTGCTGCTGCCTACTATCACTGAAATTTTGCAGAATAGCAAAGGGGATACCATCAACTCTCTCAATAAAAATACAATGGTAGGTCACGGAATCTGAATATTGAAACAGTGTTGGTGAATAAGGGAATGGATGAGTCTGATAAGCAAAACTTGGTGAGATTTTAGATTGGTGAGTCTGTGGCAGCAGAATGAATTGTGTGATATATTTTTTGTTTCATTTATCCTGCCCTAGTGAGTGAAGTTGTATTATGTTTATGATTCTTTCGGTATTGCTTGTTTTATTCATTCTACCGATATCTACTCAGCGTTTCAGCGAGTGACTAACACTCAGCAAGTGGCGCTAAAAACTACAAAAACAGCATATTATTTGATATCGCCCATGTTGCTGATGATAGATGGAAAATTGCACCTAAGCTGTCATTGGCAGTAGTTTTTATTAGGTTTTGAAGTTTAGCAGAGAAATGAGCTTTCCAATGAAATTACTAGGTTTGTGTAACTTTGTTATTAGTCTCACCTCTAAGGAAACTTATTCTAATTTTTCAGATAAGAAGAGATTTTTCCAGTTTTTTAATAATCCAGGAGGTTTTCCCGTGTGACAGGCATACGCTCTGTTTACTGCTCTGAGATAACACACACTCAGAAGAGATCTCAGAATTTTTTCCAGTTTTTTATGAGATTTTTTAACAATGACAACATTTATGCATAATTATGTGCGTGAGCGCAGTCGTTTAAATACTGTTTAAATATAAATGTTTCATTATATGGATGGATAAGGAAATGAAATAAATTTTACTCCTTCACCCCCTTTACCTTCAATGACAATTTTAATTCAATTTTGCGATTTTAAATTTTGCTGAATCAGAGAATTGTTTTTAATAATCTCAGGAGATTTTCCCGCTTAACAGACACACGCTCTGTTTACTGCCCTGAGATAGCATACACTCAGGAGAGATCACAGAGTTTTTTCTCGGTTTTTTAAAGAAATATTTTAACAATGGCAACATTTATACATAATTAAGTGAGTGAGCGCAATCGTTTCAATATTGTCAATCATATAAATATTATATGTGTGGATAAGGCAATAAAATAAATTCTACCTTTACCTTGATTGGAGTCATTTTCAGTATACTTAAAACTATAGGAATTTTTTGTTCCAAAATTCTGGTTCCGGTTGTAGAACTCAGATGGCGTAAAATCCTAAAACATTTTAGCAAAAGTTTTGAAATAAAGTAGGATAATATTTAATTGAAGTCTCATTAAAGAACAACCCTTAATTGAAGCCTTTGTAGCCGAACAGAAATTTTTCCACAAGTACGCATTAAAGCTAACTGGTATATATTACTGTCGGGTGATTTAAAAATTGTCTTTTGTGGTCTTTAGTTTCAACGTTACATTGTGGTTGCCTTTATCCGATCAATGACAACAATTTACCAAGATCGCCTTACTAACAAGATAACAATTATCACCTATGAATAAACTTTTATATTTTACTGTCTGTTGTTCCTCTGTGGTATTGTAGCCATTGTTATACCAATTTTGCTTTTACAACCAGAGATATCAGAAGCATCAGAATACGCGTAGCCAACGACGACGTGTAAACATCTTTAGTTTCAAGCAGGTAATGGTCGTTGTCCGTGTTAGACTCGTCTTTCTTATTAGCTAGTCCTTGTCTAAACTCATAGTTTCTTATTGAAAGTAAGTAAAATTTAATAGTGGCTCTGAATAGGATGACAGATATTACAAGGTGATAAGGATTGGATGCTGTTTAGTAGTTGTAGTCTGATAAAACTGTACAAGTGCAAAAGATATATGTGGAATGAGTTGTACAGGTAAACCTTGCTAAGTTGTGTTGCTACAGTTAGAGAGTCAATAAAAAAGGCTAGTGGTCATAGAAGAGAGCAATATTTAAATTTGTATCTGTACTCTGTATGTGGTCGACTCTTTAGTCTTTATTGATATATTCATCAATTTTATCGATTGTAAAAAATACATTCACACTTTTCCCTATTCTACAATACTTTCATTTGCTGCAGTTTTTGTTTAAAGTTATATTGTTTATTTTCATAACATGTCACTTCTCTTGAAAATTTATTTTGAATATTTCTATATAAACATGCTTGTAGTGTTATCTTTCATGTCATCACAATTTTTGATTGACAGTATAAATTTAGTAGAGGTTATCCACCCTTGTTAAAAATAGTTTTTTGCAATTAGAATCTACTGCCGGGTGAACAGCGAGTAAATGGTCATTTTACGACGGGTGATGCATTTTGCTATCAGAGTAGTTTTATAGAATACTTTGTAGTCATAACATATAATGCATATGGTGTGACAGCGCATGACATATATAGCATAGTACCTACTTTAGAAGTCTAAGGTTATCACTTATTCTAGAAGTCTAAGGTAATCACTTATTCTAGAAGTCTAAGGTAATCACTTATTCTAGAGGTCTAAGGTAATCACTTACTCTGGAGGTCTAAGGTTATTACCTAGTCTAGAGGTCTAAGGTTATCACTTACATTAGAAGTCTAAGGTTATTACCTAGTCTAGAGGTCTAAGGTAATCACTTACTCTGGAGGTCTAAGGTTATTACCTAGTCTAGAGGTCTAAGGTTATCACTTACTCTGGGGGTCTAAGGTTATTACTTAATCTAGAGGTCTAAGGTTACCACTTACATTAGAAGTCTAAGGTTATTACCTAGTCTGGAGGTCTAAGGTTATCACTTACATTAGAAGTCTAAGGTAATCAATCACCTACTTGCTGTTACTTCAGTCTTAGAAATCGGAAACAAAAATTTCCAGAAAATGCACATGGTGTACCAGATTAAGTGATAAATCAGCTTGTAAACATTGATTTGAAGGCTTTTTTTTTCAAAACTATTAAAATATTTTCAATACTGATCACCAAAGTTGGCACATAAAAGTTTAAACATTTTGGCTTCTTAATCTTGTCTTTAGAGAGTTATATTCTACTGGCATTCAATAACTTCCGGCACTATTTTACCTTCTAATCAACAATAATATTCTTATCTCTCCTCATACTTACCTGTCATATCTTATCACTAGCAACTGTTGAGGGCGAGTAAGAAAGGCCATGTTGAGAGTTGCGTCATCAACCCAAAGTGCTGCCAGCTCGGAGAGCTTTATGGAGAGTCAGACCCAAACACATTTGAATGGAGTGATGGTCTCATCGCATCTACAGTTCGACGTTTCGCCAAAGAGCTCAACCAAGACAACAAACCAGATTCAAAGAAGACAGAAGGAGCTGGAACTGCCGGGAGTCAACCTGACACTGAAGTACGTCTGCAGTTGGTGATGGCTGGTTTGCCAACTGTTTAGAAATCATTTTACATTTAACTGAACATAGTTTCTTAACAATTAGCATCTAAGACTAATGACTTATTTTAGTATTAGCGCTTGTTGTTTAGTTTGACAGCTGGGTTAGCTCAAGTGGTAGGGTGAAAGCAGTTTCATAGTCTATCATAATATAGGCTACATGTAACTGCAGTGGTGTTTAGGCCAGGTAAAGCGAGTAGAGGTCAATCTGTCAACGACACATGTTTAGTTAATCATTGTAGGTGGTAGATTCGTCACTCACTGCTCCATCATCGGAGGCTGAGGCAGCATCTTCTAATGATGGCATTGTTAACTGGAGATGGTTAGTATTTCCAATTGTTTTTCTTAATTTTTTGCTTTACTTCCAATACCTCCATAAGCTTATTTGCTTTAAGTTTTTATGATCATTCTTGTTCTCTTTTCACATTTATTATCATATTTCCTTGTTTTATTTCTCTCAGATGTACTTAGATAAAGAAAATGTGTTGTTATTATCAAGAATATGATTTCAGCTTCTTACAATTTTCCTGTAAAATATTCAATTGCAGATCTTGTTTGTATGCTTGCCTCATTTCTACTTAATTGCAGGTTAGTGATGGACGGGCCTGTCGACACAATGTGGGTGGAGAACCTTAACACTGTACTAGATGACTCGAAGGTTCTCTGTTTATCCAATGGAGAAAGAATAGCCTTAGCTGATGGCATGCGATTGCTCTTTGAAGTGGATAACTTATCTCAGGCTAGCCCAGCCACCATCAGCAGATGTGCTATGGTTTACATGGTAACTTTTCTGTTTCACCTTTCAGTTGTTTGACTGAATCTGCTCGTATTTGTATAAGTCTCATTATACCATATTTTATCTAGGACTGGACACGGAGTCAATTCAAGTGCATTTAGCAGTTAGATGCATTTAGATGTAATTAGATGTATACCAGCTAATTAATAAAAAACAGCTTATAAACAGTAGCAGGTAATGTAGTTACCATTTGATAAGTTAATTAATTAGCCAATGGCAAAATTAGCAAGTTGTCTAATTTAAGTTAGTAACTTAGGCTATAATAATAGCCATGAAGACAGCTTATAATCGTTACGTGTGACATTATGCATTACCCAACATCACAAAACTTTGTTATGCTTATTTTAAACAATGTAATGGATATGACCACAATTATTCCATTGTATAGCGATGTAGCCAGTTTGCCTTGTCGACACAAAGTCTGCCTGCAGAAGTGGAGGATCTGAGTGCAAATACAGTGCGAAACGAGTTTTTTGTCTTTAAAACTTTATTGCTATAACTGGACACACAAATGACAGACCAACAAACGAACTACAGATAAAATCTAAGATTTATATATATAGATAAAATAGATAATCATTGAATTTCTTACTGAAGATCTAGAGTTATCTTCTTTTAATTTTTTTGAGAAAACAACTCTTTAATTTGAGGATTGTGGCTAACAATTTTGTACTTGTTCTCCTATACAATTGATTAGGTCCTGTAAAAGTTAGTAAGTGATAAAAATCTCACGACTGATGAAACCTCTGGCAATCATACCTAGTCTCACATATGTTGCTCGGTGGTCATCGACATCGCACACACCATTTTACGGTGTCACCCAGTAAAGGGTAATCAGTGATAACAGACATTGTGGTAATAAAAGTGAGCATTGGCCAATTGAAAGCCTGTCTGAATCAGAATAAGGAGTACCTAGATAATGAAATAGCTACAGGAAATGGGCTAGTCGTGCGGAACATGACAGTTAACTATACGGCTCAGCAATGACTCTTACCGTTTATAAAGACTCAACTCATAAGCATCATACAGACAACCCTGAGTTTAAAATTAGAAGAGTTTAGAGAATGACGTCATAGCTGGTTAGCCGTGGCGGCGGAAATGCTACACCTCCCATTGATAGGATATTACTGAGACACTAACTTTCACCTTCCAAAAACCCACTTCAAAAAGTGGCTAGGGTTACTTAACCACAACAATTCTACATCTCCATTTTTACTTTGTTCATGATTCGCATATATTAAAAGTTGTTTTTTTAAATGTTTTAAAAAAAAACTCCAAAGTTGTATATCAAATAAAGGGTAAAATCCGTTTTTTTTGAATAATAATTAATTTTTTAATTATTATTAGAAATTAAACTTCTTTATTAGTTTAGACTAATATGAAAGACCTTCAGTCAATATTTATTTTTTAGCATTGGTTCTAGGCTTCGAAACGTGTAAAAAAACTCGGCCTAATGCAAATGCAAGCGTATTCAAACTTTCTGAACGTACGCCGCCACCGGAAGTGAGGCTTTATATAAAACGATGTTTACATGATTGTCTATACTCTTCTATGTTCTACTCAGCCACAGCCTATTAAGGAATATGCTCTTATGGTAGGTATTAACCAAGCCCGTGTGGCTGTTGTACAAATAGTTGTATGTTATAGGATCCTGTAGACTTGAGCTGGAGGCCATATGTGAAAACATGGTTGCAGAGGCTACCCAGAGAGCTACCAGAGTCTGCTAAGGAGCACTTGTTTGCTCTGTTTGAATACTCTATTGAGAAAGGTAACCTGGTTTTGTTTGGGTTAAGCCACTAATGTAACCCACCATTCTAGAACCACTCAACAGTCTATGAGAGTTATCTGCTCTTGAATCATTTTTACTTCCATTGAATTCATTATAGGTAGTTAAACCATAATAACACATGCGTTAAATTTTTTTGACTAATGAGATTACCTAAACTAATAAACTATCTACAAAATTAACTTTTTATGGATCTTGTGCTGATAAATAGTGTCATAGACCTACATACATGTAAGTCATGTTCTGTAGATACTTTTCTATTATCCTGATAGCAGTGCTGGATTTATCTAATCCTAGTGAAATTTCTTTGTACAGGTTTTTTGATAAAAATGGTATTACAATTTTTTTAAGAAAAGACGATTTAGTGCTACGGCTAAATAGCAGGTCAAATTACTTGAGTACCCAGAACAGTGTGACAGACAGCAGTATGAGCTTTATCAGCTATTATAAATGCTGTCTATGAAGTATTAATCTGTAACAATTGCCTGCATGAACCGTACAAGTACAACAATGACTTGTTTAACAAATGCCGCCGATGAGCCGTTCAGTTCACTTGCCCAGATGCAGAGAGTGTTTTGTCATGCCAGGTGTATTATGTAGTCATAATAAGGTGAGCTGTCATAATACGGTGAACTGCCATAATAAGGTGAACTGTCATAATAAGGTGTACTGTCATAATAAGGTGTACTGTCATGATAAGGTGAACTGTCATAAATGATATTTTTGGTGTCTTTTGCTAGACGACTTGGCTCTGCAGAATCGTTGGTTTAAGGTCCTCTGCTGAGATCTGATTATTTACTCACTGCTCAGATGACTGAATGTTCTGTTTTACACTAGTGGCTACTAGTATATGAAGCAAATACAAGAGATGGTAGTAGCTATTTTGTTGATACACAGCTTGAGACAACATTGATATAGTTGTCTCCCCATCTTGTATGAGTTAGATGAATGCTGAGCTTGTTAAGGACCTAAATTCTGTTAGTTACTCAATCTTTTGTCATTCCTTATATTTAACATTTTATGGAAATAGATTTACCTCTTTTTATAATGAGAATTGTAAGTTATTCAAAAAGCATCCTTTGTCTTCTTGTCAAAAATAAACAATATGATATTTTTGTGAAATTGTCTTCTCTTCTACAAGTTAGCTTTTACTTTATCAACCTGGTAGTGCAGAAGTAACTTTCAACAATTGGCTTTTAATGGAACATGTGAAGCTTCTGAAATTCAAATAATTTTCTTGGTTTCACCGAGCTACAATGAAAATGTAAAATAATTATTTTTTTAGCTGCTGGGAAGTAATTTTAAAATAATATGAATTAGTAATAGCCAAACAAGCTGTTATCAAATGGGCTACATTTAAAATAGCATTGCTATATGTTTGAAATAACTGTGTTAATATTAGTATTTTTACACGTAAAGTATAATAAAACAACTTTACTATGTGACTCTGCTTCACCTCTCATCTAATGCTCTTATAGGGTATGTCTTTTGGAGGCAGCATTACAAGCAGCAGCATGTTCCTGCTCCAGAACTTTCCCTTGTCTTTTGCCTTTGTGGAATTTTGTCTGCATTTATCAACTTCTTGGCTAACAACGGAGGCTTTGGAGAAGTCATGGAAGGTAAAAGAAAGAATAAATTTATTTTTTTATAATATTAAATTCTTTATGATATTATTCTTTAAATATATTCTTAATATATAATAAATTTTAAATATTTCTTTATATAAATATATATTTCATATATATTTCATACAAATTTCATATATATATATGAAATGTATATTAATATATTTATATAAATATATTAATATCTCATATATTTCCAATGTGAGGGGTAGGTGTAGAGGTACTACGTACATGTACCTGGCATTGTTAAAAATACTAGACGGAACACTTTTTTCATAGAATATTAGCCTTAACCCTGGCCTTGCGCGGGATTTCTTTTGTTTTTAATGAGATAGCCTGCTGACAGAATGTAGCTTTACAGCACATATTGCACTGTTTCACCATAGGAATGGATGAAACTCACAGCCACACATTTCTCAGAGAAGACCATTATATACACAACCTGACTAAAAGTCTTGTATAAAGCACAGAATATTTTGTCAATAATGAAATAACACATTTATCATTAAGCTTTAGGCTTGGTTAGAAAGTAATATCTTTCTCTCTCATACCGGCTAAAAAGCTAGTCATGTAACAGAAGCCAAATACGTTTAGCGACCTGGTAAAAGGCGTAGAGCAAATGCGGAGATTTACATGAAATCCAAACCTCGCTCGCATTTGATCTGATGAAAGTTGTGGAAACGCATAGCATTTACACACACCACACACACACACCCTACACACACACGCCCTACACACCACACACACACGCACACACACCCTACACACACCACACACGCATACCCTACACACACACCCTACACACACACACCCTACACACACCACACACGCATACCCTACACACACACCCTACACACACACACACAGTCTTGTAAACGCATGCAATTGGGGACGCGATATTTTTACCATCACTTTGAGGACAATTTTCATCTATCATTAAGAGCTTTAAAAAATAACATATTAAAACATTTTTTGTTGGGTTTACAAATGCACTGATTTTTGGAGCTGTCATCTTATCCGTTTTTCAGTTATAGTCCATGAGAATTTAACACTAACTTTGGGGACATCACCTCACACACGCATACCCTACACACACACACACCCTACACACACACACAACACACACCACACACACATGCACACACACCACACGCACACCACACACCCTACACACACCACACACACACCCTACACACACACCCTACACACACACCACACACCCTACACACACACCCTATGCACGCACGCACACACACACACACACACACACACACACACACCTACTTGGATGTTATGTTCTAATCTCAAAGCTTCTATACCCAGATTATAGATTTTTATAATATTCCAAACCTTGAAACAAATTTTTTTGTCTCACAGGTTGCTTTGCCCATAATCAGTTTCAACATTTAGTAATGATGTAATACAGTTCCCACTAACCATACCTCTATCTGATTGGTCGAACAGTAGCCTTAACAATGTTTGTTGACTTACTTTATCTTTGGTGATTTATCTTCTAGAGAAACCACCAATGGGTGGTGGCCATAACAGGCCAGGAAGTGCTGGAAGTACAACTAGCTCTGCGTTCACAGACATAAGCGCTCGCAGGAATAAACGTCGGCGCAGCAGACGCCAAGTTATGGCGTATGACGAAGATAAGATGAAGCAGAACACGTGAGTATTCCTGTCTCTTCAAATCAATTGGCCACTGTTTATGGAATTTAGATGTCTAATGATTCATAACACGTCTGTTGATTTTCCTGAGTTTCAAAGCAGCGACTTAGCAGTTTGTTTGACCTGGTTTAAATACCTTTAGATTACCTTCAAGCATAGACCTATTAACTATATGTAGTATAGTTAATAGTATAAGTATAGTTAATAGGTCTATGCCTTCAAGTGAAACTTGATAAAAAATGTTTTGAAAGTTGCCCTCACAAATTGGCTTTTTTTTTTAAGTTTTATCAATTTTTTGCACTTGTATGGTTTAAACTCCTAAACTCCTGAGCATTCCCTCTTTCAACCTAACCTGACATTTTTAACAACTATTTTTGTTGGACAGATTTTGGTAGTTATGTTTTCATGCAATAGATGTGTTGGGTGTTTAGACTTTCAAATGCTGATGCTTCTTTGCAGAGATGATATGTACTTCGCTCAGAAGAACCCGTCACAAATCACCAACTTTTTAGGAAAGCTCTACGTCTTTTCCTTTGTTTGGAGCTTTGGTGGAAACTTTGAACGAGATGAAAATCTGGACGATGATGGCGGAATCATTCAAAGAGGAGAACAAAAACAGGAAGTCAGCGTGACGTACGAGTTTGATAACTTTGTACACGAGGTCTTCGACACCGAGCCTCCTCTTGGTACGTCACATTAATCTCTGTTTGCTTGTGGATTTACCTAACAGTCAATCTGGTAAAGATCTGTGAGGTATATGAAACATTGCAGTTGGGCGCACACTAGTTGGGTTTGGTTGTTAAACTGGACTTGTTGATTCAATCTAGAAATATTATAAACTACTAACTACGGCACTCAAGTCATCAGGTTATTATTCATTTGTACTTGAAGCGTTTTAACAAATTTTGTCGATCAAGTTTTGTCAATTTTAGTCTTGAAACATGCTGGCAGTCAGATCACCTCAAACATCAAAAACGATCATAATGATAGAGAAACTTCTGATAAAATTGATTAAAATGTTTTGTAAGTTGATCTTCAAAATAGCTTTAGTATAAAAGTATTAGTTGATGGTGAATATGTTAGATGTGATAGCTATTTGAGCTTAAGTCATTTATAACATTCAAAAACCTTTTGATGGTATTCACCGGCTTTTTTTTGGCACCCACGGCTTGTTTTATGATACAATTAGTTATTTCAACCTACTCTGCGAGTGAGAAGGTTTGTTTACAAATAATATGGACTTGAACAAATACCTTTCATCGTAACATAAATTTTGGGTACTATAGAAATTAGAGACCAAAATATAGACTAAAAATTAATCTCGTAATCATTACAAAGAATAATCTCATTCTATTATGGCGAAAAATTGTTTAGACTTTTGTAAACAAGCTTATGAATATTTAAAAAGTTGTATGTTTGTTATTAAAAAGGCATTGTTAATAGCAAATATACAACTATATATTTGTAAAGTGTAAAAACTAACACATATGTATTATGTATTGTAACACACTATGTATGTAAGTAGGTACTAATATGATTAGTCGAACCGTCATATTCTAGAGGTCAGAGTTTTTAACAGTCTGAGATTGAAATCTCCTTCAAGGTTATTAGGGGTGTCAGAAAGGGGCATCCAACTTATTTCATTATGTCGAACTAAACCAGCAGTAGTACCATAAAATCTCAAAAAAGCTGTGAGACTTATTTGAGTAACTTGAAACATTCAACAATACAGTTTTCTGTTTTCTTCGCCATCATTGACAAATCATATCCTCCCCTCGCTCTCATGCAGGTGTAAGACTTCCCACTGGAAATAAGACCATTTACAGCTATTTTGTTGACATGAAATCTGGCAACTTTGTGCTCTGGGACGTGCTGGTTCCTTCTACACAGACTCTGATTGAGAAGTCAGCAATCATGTCTCTTGGTTAGTAACCGATAGAGAGCTTCTTTTAACTTATTAGTCATTTCCTAACTTTTCAACGCGCCAAAATGGTTTTGAATTATTTGTACTCACTGCCAACTTTTTCAACAATGCGTTATATACATGTAAATTATATTGATTAATCACTTTTAGAACTAAATGGATGCATATTTATTGTTTTGAACCATTTGTGGCCTGTTCTTTTTCTCAAATAATAGGTCAACCAACAATTTGATAAGACTTCATGTCAGAGGCTAACATCAAGTAATTTCAGTTAATTGGTTAAAAATAATTTAGACTGGTAAGTTGAACTTTGAATCGACATGGCTTTTCTCTTACTTTGATCATTTTTACAGATTATATAGTTACTTGGATGTAGCAAATCTGGTTAGGATACAAATCTCTTACGAAAAATTTTGTTTTTGGCAATGCACAAAGCTCGAAACAGGTAGCAACTGTTGTAAGGAGATCAGAAGCGATAGCTCTCCCAACATGAAGTTTTTTTTAAACATAAACATAATGTTATAATATATAGTGACTTATTAATATCTGTGTGAATGTAATGCTATATACGTACCCTGTTAATGCGTGTCATATAAATACTGTGTTGTGCAGGTGAACTACACAACTCACAGGCAGAGCAGCAGAAAAGGATCCTAGCCAATGAGATTGTTCCTACGGTAGACTCAGTGAGATACTCATTCCTCATGGCTGTACTTCTGCTAGACAAGCACCCCGTCCTACTTACTGGTTAGCATATGTTAACTTTGGAGCAGAGGCTAGATATTTAAAATATATTTTTACGAATTAAGAAATTTAGCATTTACAGAATGTGTTAATATAAACTTTAATTAAATTTGGTAATTGTTAAAAACTACACACCTTCACCTTACAATTGACTAGGAGAGTCAGGGGTAGGCAAGTCAGCTCTGATACTCAACATGATCAAACAAATATCAAAGGAGGGCGGGACAGGAACCAAGGCTGACTCCTTGCTCGGCAGCGTTTTCAATTTTGCTGACAAAAACAATGAACTTATTGAGAACATCATGACACTGACAAGAGGAAATGAGGGTGAGTCTTTTCTACTTTGTTAGTATGAATTACAGCTCTTGTCTATGGTTAGTAGCAAAGCTATCCAGTTTCCTGTTGAGTTTAGTCAATTTTAATCTATAGCAAGCAAAACATTTGTTTCATAATGTAGTTATGAATTTGCGTATAATTAATTGTATCAAGTGTATAATCTATTGTGAATTCTCTATTGATTGAAATAACTGGTTGTTATGTAAAGACTGTTGTCATGCCATTCTACGATTACAGCAAGAAACAGCGACCTCACCTACTTCTTTATAGTTCTGATCATAAAAAATCAAATCTATAGGTTTTAATTTTTTGTCATAATGTCAAGGTCGTTTATAATCACTTCAAGGTAGACGTGTGAATTCATTGCCAGCTGTAATCCTACCATCGAGAATAAAAATGCTAACCTGATTTTTTTGCACCAATGCCTGAGATTTCTTTCAGTTTTAGTCAGATATCCCGCAGGTGGGTGTTTATGAGGCTGGTTCTCAAGGACCAGATGGAGTTTTCAGACAAAATAGTTTTGACGACCTGGTAGAAAACACAGAGCATATGAGTGTGAAGTTTAGAAAAAATCGGCCAATAAAATGGGGAAACGCAGCGTTTACGCAGACTAACAGACAGACACTAACATATTTAATGGCAAAGGGGATTTATTAATATACATGTAGATTTTCACATAGCAAAAGTCACATAGCAACAGTCACATGGTAACAGTCACTTAGCAACAGTCACATAGCAACAGTCATGTAGCAACAGTCACATAGTAATGTCCATCTGTTCTGTTAGTTGAATTGCAAGTTTTTAGTTTAATAATACTATTTTCAAACGCTTTTAGTACATCTATATTAAATGCATTTTCATTTTGGGTCAACCTGTTCTATCTGTTCAGTTCCACTCTCTGCAACTGAGGCGCAGGTAAAACGTCCATCCGCAGGTAACTTTTACTGTGTTATTCTTTAGATATTTTTGTATTTTACTTGCTTTGCATTGTCAGCAACTATCCAACTCTCAACTTGTGGTAGCAGTCGTTTGGACTGTTTTGTTTCGGTAGTCTGGCAGACAATCAGGAGACAGTAGTAGTGTAGTAAGTGTCAGTAGTCAGGCAAGATGTCCAGTAGTAATGCTTAACTTACCTTCTAATCGACCTCATTGAATTAGCATTGTCACTATTTATTCAGTTTTCAACAAAATTTGTTTACTCAACAAGCTCGTCCTCCTGACAACGGATGGCTGTAGTCATAGTCATAACGTCTGCCTGCTAAGTGCATTTGTACCTGCAACAGTTGCCGCAGTATTTTACCTGGCATTAGCTTATCGAGTGTCGTATGTCACAGAATTTTTTCGTTTCAGTCAAGTTTTTGATGTGCTGTTACAAAGAAGTTAGTATATAGCTCTCACTTCTTCTCCCAATCCGGTGTAGTACTTTTGGACGACTACCTAGGTCAAAAATCCTGTTTACAGTTCATAACTAGGCAGTAACATAGGATGTAGGCTGCTTAGGTCTTTTATATCCCCCTAAACCTTTCTTGTATTACCCGTTACCATAGTTACCATAGTCGAGTTGAGCATCTAATCATAAATATGTGTGTTAGTATAGTTTTGCAGATCTCCTTATATTTGCCCCAAAACCTGTCATTGTTCATCTGTTGCTGTATGGTTTGCTGTTCAAATTTTGTTTAACTGCCCTCGCTTATTTTAATATTGTTTGGTAGCATTTTTGCTCTAATTGTAATGAGTTATAGAAAACGGACTTCCTCTTTTAGACACCGGGGTCGAAAAAATGAACTTGTTTGGCTCACAAAAAGCAAAGCCATCTCCAGGAGTTCTCTCCTCCATCATCCAATTTAGCGCGCAGACTTCTGTGCAGAGGACGTGCTCGCAGGTAATACAGAGGCTTGTTAGAAAAGGCAAGGACAACATGGTTGGACCACGTGGTAGGAAGGTACGTCAAATGCTTCTGTTGTTAACCATTATTAAGGTCATCTGAAAACAACATGGCAAACTGTGCAGTGGTGCGCTACAACCCGTATCGTTGGTTGTTTTGCTTGTTTTCCTCCTACGTGTTTAGAAAGTCAAACTTAAGATTTTAGAAGTTTACACATATTTTGGCTTCAGATATTGTATGTATTATTGACCTTGATTGTTGTATGATTGATATGCCATTAAAAAGACATTTAGTAAAGAGATTTAGCTGGATACCAAGTACAATACAAAGTAGCCATTTTGGTCCGTACTATAGGTGATTGTCTTCATTGACGACCTCAATGTGCCCTCACAAGAGATTTACGGTGCACAGCCTCCTCTTGAGCTTCTTCGTCAGTTCCTTGACCTTGGCGGCTTCTACGACACAAAGAAACTTCAATGGAAGGTTTGTGATCTAAAAAATGTTAGTTAAGTCATTTGTGACACACATTCTTTTTAATCATTCAAGATTGAAAAAAAATGACAAATAGTTTGAAAGGTAGGATCTAACAATTTCTTTTTAAGAAACCACTGTTTAAGCTAAAAGGAAAGTTCATTGCTCAGAGCTGCCAGCAAGATACTTTTCCTTTATTTTCGACTACTTTTGAAGAGTGGGAAAAAAAACTACTTACTCTGTTTGGTTTTTGTTTTCTTTCATAATTATCTTGTAGTTATCTGCCGCAGTTACATGTACAATATCGAGAGCCAGATGGTTAGATTTTAAAATCATATGAAAGGCAATAGGCCTACATAAATTCACCCATTCTCTATATACTAATAATATACTAATTGTACTATAATAAAAACAGTTTTATCAGCTGTATTCAAACGTCAAATTGTTCTTTAAATAACTTACTGAAAAACACTATGTACCTATTGGATAGCTATCGTCTAAGCTTATGTGTTGAACAGAACACTGCCGATATGACCTTTGCGGCTGCCTGTGCACCCCCTGGAGGAGGAAGGAATGTAGTCAATCCCAGGCTTCTCAAGCATTTCTGGTAAGTTTTTATCTCGTGCTGAGGGCCTATTTTGTGTTACTGAATAGTCTATTGGTTGTTGTGGTATTTTTTATATTTTCTTTTATCAAGCGCCAGTTTAACAATTGCCTGCCAGTGTGCAAATAATCTGTACTTTTAATTTGGTGTGGAGAGCAATGTTAAATGTGTTGTTTACAGTATTTGGCCATTCTGGATTGTGCTCTATGTTGATATACTTTCGGTGTACAGTGTATACAGCGTTTCGTACAATACTATAGTGCTTTGAATCATATCACAGTGTGTTATGTTACATCATGGTGTCGTACCATGTCATAGAATTGTATACCATGTTAAAGCGAGCTATATCATAGCTTGTTCTATCATACCATATTTCAGTGTAGCTGGCCGGTTCATGATATATTACATCCTTTGTATCTGTATAATACCATGTAAGGATGTATTATATAATACAGTAGCATAGTGTACTAAATTGTATTGTCTTTTGTGTTATTGTTTGGCTAAATTGTATTTTAGTGTTGTATTGCATTGTGCTTATTATATAAAATTGCTTTCTGTCAACATATTATCTGTATCATATTTTTAGGTAAAATTATATTATGCTTGGCATTATCACAGCTAAGCTTTGTATCATATTTGACTCTTCACCTCATCACACTTTTCACCTCCTTTGACTCGGTCTTTACTGTTATACTCTTTGTCATTTGGCTATTTCTATGAGTTCTGTCTGACTGATTTATGTGACAAGAGCATTTTGTCATTTGACAGCATGCTGGCGCTGCCTACTCCCTCAACCAGAAGTCTACAGCACATCTATCAGGTACAGCTTGGTAAATTCCTTCACGAGGGAGACTTTGTTCCAGAAGTAAAGGAGGCTCTCTTCTCATTCGTCAGTGGCAGCATAGCTATCTACTACAGGATGTGCAATGAAATGCTGCCTACTCCTACTAAGATACACTATACGTTCAATATCAGAGACCTTTCTCAGGTGACTAGGTTTGCGCTGTTAAAACTTTTTAAAAGAATAATTTTGTATTACTCTATTCTGATTGGTGCTCGGTACCCAGTTCTTACATTACTCTATTCTGATTGGTGCTCGGTACCCAGTTCTCACATTACTCTATTCTGATTGGTGCTCGGTACCCAGTTCTCACATTACTCTATTCTGATTGGTGCTCGGTACCCAGTTCTCACATTACTCTATTCTGATTGGTGCTCGGTACCCAGTTCTCACATTACTGTTCTCATTCCCTGAGTAAAATACTGCTAGCAGTTATAGTTAAAGTTTTCTGAGTCTATTTCAAGCATATCTTTCCAAGGAAGTGCCTACATTCTAATCGCATATTAATCTCATTTTGATTTCTAACAACTTTGCGCGATCTATTGGAAATCACTTTGATAATGTGTTAGTAAAATATGATTAAAATTTTGAACCGATTTTTTGACACTCAAGCTATTTTAATCTGTCAAAAATTTAATGATGTAACTGGAAATTTCTCCATACAAGCCAAAACTGCTTGACTCAAATGTATGAAGATATGAAGAGTTATCGGTGCCTTCCTCTGACTCTCTTGTCAGATAGCCAAGATTTTAGCGATCGTTTTTCTATGCAGGTTATTCAAGGACTGCTACAGGCAAATGAGGAGGTGATTGTCAACAGAGACTTGTGTGCTCAACTGCTAGCCCATGAGGTTACTAGAACCTTCCATGACAGGCTCATCTCTATCGCGGACCGAGAAAAGTTCTATGGCTTCCTCTCTGAGATGCTCCATGACTATTTCAAGGTAAACTTGGTGCATACTCTGTAATACCTGTGCACCTGGAATCCTGGATACATTCACACACATGGCTGTATACACTGCTAGTTTTCACTGTATCAACAATAGTCTTCTATATGCAAGCTGAAAACACTTTCATCTAAAACTGAAGTTTTTAAAAGTCAAAAACTGTTAACCAATGGGTAACATTTCAAGTTAGATGTCTGGGATTGTCCAATAATGTTCTAACCATATAGTTTGTTCTGTCAAATCTAAGCATATTTAGCTGGAATTATTGCGGTTAGCATACAGGTATAATAAATGAGTTGTATTCAGTTTTGTATTTAAATATAAGATACAAGTATTTAGTTTTACTATTTAATGTAGTTATGATTATTTATATCATATGAATTACTTGTTCGAAGGTAGTTGCTATAATAAAACAAAGTATAACATGTTAGCAGATGGAAGACAGTCAGGTAATTCAAATTACTTATTGCTGAGGCAGCATTATAGGATTTATTATTATATGTGTAACATAGCATTACAGAAATATTTACTTCAATTTTCTAATCAATATTTTGCAAGTAGAGGGTTCCTAATTGCCTTTTCAAAATTTCAGAACCATTCTGTTATTTTTGGTTCTCATCATAAAGTTACATAATGTATATGATCATATGCTTGGGTCATTACTAGGCTTATATGCATCTCAGCCTAGCTTCACTAATCTACAGGTGTACAATATCTATATGTATATGATATCATCATGAATATGGTATCTACACGTATATGATATATTTGTGTATATGACACTTACATGTGTATGATATCTACAGTTGTATGATATCTTTATGTGTATGATATCTACATTTACTTGTATATGACATCTATGTACATGTATACAGTGATATCTTCATGTATATGATATGTAAATATATATGATATATACATGTACATGACATCTACATGTATATGATATGTACATATATATGATATGTACATTTATATGATATGTACATGTAGGTATATTGGTTAAAATTACACATATCCTATGTAGGAAGTAGTACTGGTTTTCACATGATATTTAATTTTGTGTGGATGTTTAAAGGACAAAATTGAGTTCCAAACAAAACAAATGAGTTATCAGAAGTTGACTATACTTACTCTGGTGGAACCACTCGTAGTCCATGCTTTAATCATAGTCCAATATATTGTGAACGCCCAATTGTTGTGCAGTGACAGCCTGCTTACAGGATCCATCTATGCAAGTAAAGAATGGCTTGTATTCCCAGTCATTGCATGGATAGTACAATTGGAATTTTTTATCTTTACAACTTTTAACTTCTGTGCTTTTCTATCCTTAAATATAACCAATGTAGTTTATTACGAACAAAAGATTATTAAAACAATAACAAGTTTTGGATTTCCAATGCGCTTTCTATGTGGCATTTTAGCACACTATACAAGGGATTGTCAGCTTTACGCCATTAGTATATTTATGAGCTTATGTGATTCATACTTCCTGATTTAAATGTTTTAGATTCCAGATCATGTAATGCATAAAGTGTGATTATTTTGTTTGAATGATATTACATGTCGCACTCAACATAATATTACGTGTTTCACTCAACATTTAGGTATACTTGGCACTAGTACATGTCTCATTATTGCTCTCCCTAGTCATAACAGACATTGTACAACCATGTCAGTCATCTCACATTGCAACTTATCCGCATTAACAAAAATTTTAGTCCAATTTTTCAATCAATAATTTTTTAGTTGGAAAATATTAAAATATCAAACTACAAAATGTTCCTGTTAGTCTAGTATAAAAACATTTGTTGTTGAAATGTTAGAGACATCAGTCGATAATAAATTTTAAGAAGCTAAGAGTTACTTGTTAGCCTAGTAATATTGGCGTTGACTGTCAACCTGTGAAATGTACAAATTGCTGTACCATAAGTTTTTCCTGTTAATCTGAAAAAATCATGTAATTAGAATTCAAAGAAATTGATGAATGTTGAGTGTTAATAAATACTTTGTATTAATAATAACTTTTTTAATATGATACCAGTGTTTGCATATTACTATCCATAGCTGAATAAAACATTTTGGCAATTCAATATCATGGACAAAGTGAGCTAATTATCTTAGTTATAATAACTGGAATTCTGTATCCTATATCTGGAGAGTTATTTGTTTGCAAACTGGAAAGGCAAAATACTGTTTCGCGTCATTACAAGTTATTTTTCATGATTTTGTCGATTATTAAAATTCTTGAAGAGTCAGTAAGTTATTTTAAGGAGAAAAGCAAACATACAAAGTTCATTCTTCTCTTACACTATGACAATCTAGTTTCTATCAGCCATAAAACTGAGTGCTTGTGAGACCTTGTGAGACCTCGTGTTATCTTGTTGTTTAGTCTGTGTACCTTTGCTAACAGCCATCGCACAAACAGATACGAGACCGGAATCTCACAGCTCCAAGTCTGCGCTCCTGGGTGCACTCTCCCATGAATGACAGCTGGTTGAATGTAAACATATTTTGCTTGTTACCCCATTTCTTTTTTCATGTTTGCCTCTGTTTCAATTCACTACTTGCAACATTTCGTCGTTCGCTGTTCGCTGTTCACACGCGTTTGGATTGCGCTCTGTATTTGAGGTATTCTTTCAAGATTTCCTTGTGTACATTTGTGATCTTTAGTTTTTAGTCACCTAGTTGTAGACTTTCACAGTTCTGCACTCGTTTCATGTATTCTATTATCAGTATTAGCTTCTTTTTAATTGGCCATTCAGCGTGAACAGTTATTTTTTCATGTTTGTTTAGCATGTTTCACCATACCTTTTGTACAAGTCACTCGGCACAAGTCTTCTTTGCTTGTATCATTTCGCTATTGTTGATACAGGTGAGTTGGACGACAGAGCAGTTGATGACCAAACCCATTTTGTTCACTGACTTCTTAGACTTGGACTCCGCTAGCTCATCTACAGCTGATGCTCCCGCTCCGAACAAGGTAAGATTTGGCAAGCATCATTCAAAAAGGTAATTTAATTTGAGACAGTTTTTGTCTAGAAAACTAAGGTTTCCTCTCTGGTTGTGCATGATGGCTTGTGATATATGTGAAATGATAGTGGATTTTGATTGAATGTTGATGAGAAATGGGATGACGAATGCTGTGCAGATGCACAAGAAACTGTCCGTATGTGAGGGATGCCTGAAATTCTATGAAAAAAACATAAAAAACTGAGTGTGCAAGTCAGGATAATTTCATAATTCTGATATGTATTTCAGTTGTTAGGTGAAGAAGGGGTAAGATCTTTTATTTCACCTGCCATCGATATTCAAGGGTGTTTTATTCGCCTTTTCTCCCATTTTATCGAACATCATCTCCTACTCACGGCCTATTACTTCCCTACTAGCATACTTGGATTATTCTCTCATCGCCATTCCTCTCCCAACTTACCATTAAACTGCGCTTTTGTTTTGAGCTTACGCCATTCTTATTTAGCCTGGAGTTTGTCTGCCAAATGCTTATCGTCGTATGTCTTGTCTCAGATAGTTTTGTATTTAATTTTTAAGATATTCTTTTCTTTGCACAAGCTTGTTTTAAATTTTAGACTGCTGATGCCCTTATGTTGTAGCTCTGGGACTAGTTCGCCTCAATTAGTGCTTTATATTGGCGTTAGCATTTACATTGTTTGCCGACCAAGTTGTTAGGGTCAATGAGCATATGATTCTTGTATGGCATAATTTGAGAAACATTTTTGTTATACATGAAAATGTTGCCAGTAAAATAGCAATAAGAACTTAGTTTAGTGGTATTCAATAACTAGATATTTAATAAATTGGCTTTCATATCATTTCCATAGTTTCTCCAACTTTTGCAAACATACTTACTTTTGTAAACCTATAATATATATAAATCTCAGTATTTGTCTTTTTGTTAAACTCTTTCTTTAGTTATGGCGATTAACATCTAGCAATGAAAAGTCCGACCGGCATTGGATTTGATCTCAGAACCTCAAGATTTAGAGGCGGCAAACTTAATCATTAATTTACACCGAATAGAATAAATTTGTTTGGGAAATAGTCATTATACTGGTTAAGATACTCACGCATAAAGCGCTTGCTTAGGATTAATAACTAGCACTGTTAACAGTTACATGTAACAGTATTGTTTTAGTAAAGAATTTAGTAAAGATCTAGCTTTTTAGCTAAGTTACTCAAATTCATTAGATAATTACTCTATTACCCATGCAATGCCGGGCATTCATCTAGTACAGATATATTTATAAAGGAGTATATGAACAAAGACATGTTAAACTGCTAGACTTCTAAATTACAATAGTCATGAAAGGTACAAACTCCTCTAGAAAACTTTATACAAAATGCAGTCGTTATCATCTGTATGAAGTAAATCTTTATAATATCTTATAAATATTCAACATATATACATATAGGTCATGGGTAGCTAAAGGTGTTTTATTGCAGGGTTACATTTTTTATTAGTTTTCTCTATGATAGTTCATCCACTGCTCTCATTAACTCATTTCAGATCTATCGTCCCACGTCTGACCTGGATAAACTAAGAAACATCCTTGAAGAGTACCATATGCGGCAGCACCTGTCACTTGCTCAGATGAAAAAGTTTGTTTTCTTTGAAGAGGCTGTGCATCATATTTGCCGCGCTGTGAGAGTTTTCAGACAACCTTCTCGTCACATGCTTATGGTATATGTCTGGCTATACACTCACGTGTGCTTTCCATTACCAACTCATTGACTGATTCTTTATTTGCTTTTGGTTCATTCGTCACATTCATTTGTGACATGCTGTGTCATATTCTCAGCATTTCCCTTAACACCTTTCTCTGCCCATGTTTTGGAAGACTTACTAGTACATGCATGGTTTGAATTTCTCATTAATTGATTACATGTACATGTAAGTTGTGAAGTATCTGTACTTATATATAAATTTATTTTGTGGATAATGGAGGGATGTTAAAACTGAGAAAAAGCAACCATGTGAAAAAGTGAACATGGAGGTGAAGTAAACATGACGGAAAACTAAAAATGAGAAAAAGTCAACATGGGTTTCTCTCGGAGTTATTTATGGTCAACTGAGGACTAACATAAGCTGTAAATTGTTTGCGTTAGACAATGGTAACTAAACGAGGAATACAGAACCCGGAAAGTTTCTCGGGCTAGTTTTGAGTATAATGGGCCTGCTGTTAGTTGTGTATCGCTGTGTGCAGGTTGGACTAGATGGCACAGGAAAGGCCACCGTCGTTGGACTTGCTTGCTACATCGCTGGATGTACCCTCTTCAGACTCGCTCTCTCTCGTGGCTACAGCATCACAGACTTCAGGGATGACCTTAAGAAGCTCTTCAAGATGGCCGGCGTACAGGGAAAGAGTGTCGTCTTCTTGCTAACTGACAGCGACATCGTTAAGGTTTCTTATTCGCTGCTTCTTTATTCAGTATTCTGTATGATTGGTGGTCCATTACAATAACATGAGGTGTGAGGAGCTAAACTTTAAACTTTAACTATAAACTTTCTATAACCCATTTAGCAACTCCTTTTTACAGAATATTTGTTGCAGCAAATCTTACATTATTATTATTATTATCAAACATTATACTTTCAAGGACCAGTTTTTTTGTATATTCGAGTTAATGGTGACAGAATATTTGTTGCAGCAAATCTTACATTATTATTATTATTATCAAACATTATACTTTCAAGGACCAGTTTTTTTGTATATTCGAGTTAATGGTGACAACATTGGGTTTTCAACCATAGCTCGTAAGGTATGTTACAGTATGGGTCAACACAATTATCTGGGTGGTAGTTGTTGGCTGGTCTGTATATGCATTGCAGGTAATTTGCACGATCTTCGTGTAATCTTTACATACTGTAAATTCCGGCGTATAAGTCAAAGATTTGATGTCAAACTTTAAGCTTAATCCTAAAAGTCTTTAACTTTTACGGAAGTCGAGTTTTTCATGAATTTAATTTTAGCAAAATTCGAATTCAAAAAATTATTGTAAATTAAAATCACATATGACATATAGGGATTTATTTATAAAATATTAAAATACTAGTGATCCTACTCAACATGAGAACAAACACAAAGTTTCATTCTTCACCATTCAAATTGTCATCAATAGGATTATTTTCTAGAATAACGTTTTTTTTTCTCGAATTTAATGCTTTTTTTGTAGTATCTTCCTACAAACCCACACTTCGATAATCTATATGATTTATCCGCTATCGTCTATCCATTCTTTTTCTCGTACATGAATCACGGTTCCTGAAAAAACTCTGTCTTGCGGTAGTGTTTTTCTGTTAAATATGTGAATATTATCAAAGCTGGCAGTTTTGTTCTATTGGCGAGACAAGCCAATACGATGGTGAAGTGTTGTTTTTTGTGCCATGTGGTCTTCACTAGGCCGGCCTTCTTTCGTTCATTTGTTAATTATTGTATTGCCGACGGCACCAAAAATACAGGCGTTTTTGGCTGATGCCATTTCTTCAACTACGCATCGCTCGCTTCTGATCCTGACTGAACTATTCCAATCAGAAGATTTGAGCCAGGGAGAGAGTCGACTTACACAACAGGTACATGTCTAAACTGGTATTTCTAAACCAAGTTTTAAACTTCGTTTTATCCGCCGAGTTGACTAATACGCCAGAATTTACGGTAAACGCTCTGCTCCTTTATATTCAAATAGATTTGAAGAACAAAGTTAGGTTTTCCATGATTAACTAATCATTAGTCAACTACCTTATTCTATAATTAGTCAACCAGCGACTTTAAAATAACAAACAACATATGATAAACCATAGCAGAGCCGCCATCGGTCTTCAAGATCTTTCCTTATTATTGCTCAATCTGCTTAGCAGTTTGAAGATGTTTTAAACAAACAATTGATATTATTTTACATTCTATTTATAAATTAAATAATGAATTTAAATCAAATTCAACTATGTTTCTGCTGTTTTCTGTTCTTGTCATACCCTTAATTATTGTGTTGGGAAGAGGTCACTATAGATACGCGTCTCTTTGTTATGTTCACTAGTTTCAACTTCAGCAGTTTATACCGAGGGCAAATTCTGTTGTAGGAAGAATTTCTTGAAGACATAAACTGTATTCTCAATTCTGGAGAAGTGCCAGGGCTGTTTGACAATGAAGAAATGGATGGTATTATCATGGAGATAAAACAGCTAGCTTCAGAGCAAGGAGTGCCAGACAACAGGATTGCTGTCTTTCAGTTCTTCATAGATGTGAGTATTTACTTTGATTTGTTAGATCAGTCCTACTTCTACTTATGATTGTATTATTGGTATTTGAATTTTTAAATATTTAAAGACAATTCCAGCAAACATTAACTCTACCGCCAACGTGATTTTTAACATAACTTTTTAAGTTAAAGTAAATTGAAATTTTGTAAGTGAAAGTACAGAAGCTGGTTAAAATTTAAAACCAAATGTATAACAAATAATAAATTTTTTCATAATTTAAAGTACTTAGAACTTCACCTAGTTTAAGGCTATGCAAGCGTTTCAGACAAATCTGTTTACTGTTCCGTAATGTACAGTAACAATAAAAGTTGATTATTTCGCGAAAATATGCGTGTGTTGAACTATACTATTGGTCAATTATTCGCGGAAACTAATGATGTTTAGGCTCACTCAAAATATAGATTTCGTTATCATTGGTTGAGTTGGTGAGTCAGAGATTATGGACAAGAAGCTTTTTGTCAGGTGTGACCACTCAGATCAACTGCATCAGCTCATTCTAGGTTTCTCGATTCTTTATAGGTAATAGACAAACCGGTTTGCTCTGGTTATGTGAGTTATATTTGAGCTCTTTTATCCACCTACATTATTACTACTTTTTATTTTCAGCGATTAAAGAGAAACCTTCACATAGTGCTGACAATGTCACCAGCGGGCCACACATTCCGGCAGCGATGTCGAATGAATCCGTCGCTGATAAGCTGTTGCACGATTGACTGGTATGACGAGTGGTCAGAAGAGGCCATGCTTGTCGTAGCCAACATGTATCTTCCAAGAAAAGCATTCACTCTAGAGGTCACCAAAAGTCCAGACGTGGGTTGATATAAAACACTCTTTGTTGCCTCTTGTTGGCAGCGTTGTTGGCAACAGTGACTACTAAGGGTGCTTTCATATTTCTTATGTACACCCTTAAGCAAGCCGCGTTTACCCTAGTTAGGGTCATGTGATCTAGAGGAGGTCACCTGATCTAGAGGGGGTTACGTGACCTAGAGAGGTTCATGTGATCTAAAGGGGCTTGCGTGACCTAGAGAGGGTCATGTGATCTAGAGGGGTCACTTGATCTAGAGGGGGTCATGTGACTGATAGAGGGTTATGTAAGCTAAAAAGGGTCACTATACCTAGAGAAGGTCATGTGACCTAGGGAAGGTCATGCGACCTAAAGAGGATAAAAAAGGGTTGTAGAAAAAATTTCTACCATGGAATGGGGTACTTGTTAAACATTCATTAGCCTATGTGTACCCCAAAAGTTGGAGTTATCCGCTGTTTGCTACTCTCAGCAGTGAGTCACCAAAACATTAAGTACTCTACAGAGAAATCCAACAAAACATTTTAGCCTACATCAAACTTATTTATTAATGAGCGTCTGGTTCTCGTAGCCTAACGACGTAAAAATATTTACAAAGATCTTAACGATGCATCTTCAGTCGTGCACCCATATACTATCAATAAACCCTACCTAAATCAATTGTCGAGAAGCTCCCTGCACCCCATCCAAAGCAAAAATTACCTTAACTTTTCTAAACTTGTGAAAACTGCTCGATTGGAATCCTATCATCTTACGTGTACCCCGGTTGCTTATGGCTTACGTGTGGGCAAACTTACAGAGTCCTTGTCGTGTCTTATAAAAGACCACAGCATTGTAGAACCATCAACTTGTAGCATCAACTGGTGCAACTGTTAGGCCACTTCACCCCTTATTTAGTAAAGTAGTTTGCAGCAAGTCTCGATGCTCATCTTGTGTCAAAAACCAACCGTCATGGTTGTCATATTTTGGAAAAGCAACCAACGACACGTTAAATTTGTTATTAGTATGATCAAGGTTTTTATTCAAATAGATCACTTTTTCTTGGTTCATCACTCTATAACTTTAGTTTAAAGGTTATTGAACGCCATATCGGTGTAATACTTTATTTGTCTGTAAACTAATTACATTGAATATTTTAAAATTTGTTGGAACTTTTCAGACGGTCAAGGAAATGGTTGGAGAAATATGTGTCAGCATACACAAGTCAGTCGAGACTGAGGCCCAGAGATTTTGGGATGAAATCAGGCGACGCTATTATACCACCCCAAGTTCTTATCTAGAGTTTATTAAGGTCTACAGCCGCATGCTCAATGAGAACAACGCAAACTTTCAAAAGAATAGGTCAGCGTGTTACACTCTATTAGGCCTATATAAAACTTACTGAAATAACCTTAATAGTATAAGGATATCAGCACAGTTACAGTCATAGATAGATAGATAGATAGATAGATAGATAGATAGATAGATAGATAGATAGATAGATAGATAGATAGATAGATAGATAGATAGATAGATAGATGGGTAGATAGATAAATAGATAGATAGATCGATAGATAGATAGATGGATAGATAGATAGATGGATAGATCGATAGATAGATCGATAGATAGATCGATAGATGGATCGATAGATAGATCGATAGATGGATCGATAGATGGATCGATAGATAAATGGATAGATAGATGGATAGATCGATAGATAGATGGATAGATAGATAGATGGATAGATCGATAGATAGATGGATAGATAGATAGATGGATAGATCGATAGATAGGTTACAGACCGCACTTTGCTATTATTTACATGTATGTTGCAGATAGTACTTTACTATTACTTGCATGTGTGTTACAGACAACGACTTATCAATGGACTCGCCAAACTATCAGAAGCCAACTCTCTGGTTGGAGTGATGCAAGAAGAGCTCGTTAATATTGGACCAAAGATTGAAGAAAAAGCTAAGGTTTGAATGACATAGATATAAATTATTTAAGACATACATATATAGCCTTTAACTCTATGCACTCAGGGTCTAGAATATTCTATAGTTTTTGAACTGCTGACAATCTCTATATCATATTAGTTCAAGAGAGAGTTGATACAATTGTTGAAAGTATTTAGCTCTCTGTGATACGTCTTCATGTGTGTAGGTTGTTAATAGTTTGTAAGTCATGTTATCTTTCTAGTATCAATAACTAGTGATTACATTATATGCCTAAAAAGCTCGTTGGATAACTCTCAATTTTATTTTATTTTCAAAAAATTGATCACCCCTAATTTCCTTTTGCATCTAGAAAGTTTTGAACACTTCGGGAAATTTAATTTTTTCTTTAGAGAGTTGATAACTCCTCATGTAACTTGACATTTTCATAAACAGAAAACATCTACCCTTGGTAATGCGTTGATCAATGCTACAAATTTCCATAATGGTCTTGCGTTACCTAGGAGACAGAGTCTCTTATGGAACAACTAGTTAAAGATGAGGAAGCAGTAGACCAGGTGAAGCAGATTGTACAAAAGGAAGAGTCTATCATGCAGAAGGAAACAGACATTGTAGAAACATATGCTAAGGTGAGGCCTTGCTGATTGTCTTCATTTTTGTTTGAACTGCAGCTGTAGCCAAAAATACCTGCATGGCATTCATTGAGGAAAATACCCAATTGATCGAGTAGTTTCGAGGAATAACACTTGCGCTTTGAGTCTGTTATACGTCACATAAACAGTCTCATTGAATTCCCGAGTATATATTAATACAAGTTTGGGGAACTCAAATCATTTCATAATTTTTAAAAGGCGAAAGAGCAAAGTCAAAATTTTACCATTTTTGTGCAGGACTGTGAGAGAGATCTGGCAGAGGTCATACCAGCATTGGAAACTGCTATCACAGCTCTCGACTCACTCAACCAAAGAGATATCGCAGAGATTAAATGCTACATGAAACCACCAGTGCTCGTAAAAAAGGTTGTAGGTGCAGTTCAGATACTCTTGGGAGCACCAAAACCTGATTGGGCATCTGCGCTGTCTATGCTCGCTGATGCGCAGTTCCTCTCAAAACTTATTCATATCGACAAAGACCACATTCCTGAGAAGGTATTATTGATTAGTTTCCTAAAGGTCAGATGTCTATGAGCTGAACAGTAGGTTATCTCCAGCTGCTTATAATGGTCTGGCTTTACAGAACATATTACAAACATGTTACATATATGTATGTTAATTTGTAATATGTTAAATAAACAACATTAATTTACATATGTTATATATAACATATGTAATTTAATGTGATTAAATTACATATGTTATATATAAAATATGTAATTTAATTAACATATTACATATTAACATACATGTTTTAAAAATTATTTTTCATACACTTCTGTCAGGTTTGTGAGTGAAAAAACCAATGATATACAGCCCCCCCCCCCCCCAAAGATAGGCAACGGCTATCATATGGGCGGGGTTTAATGATCGAGCTCTGTTGGGATTGTGCTAGCCTGGGTTTCGGAGCTTACACAATTCTCGGGGGGCGGTCGCGTTGCCTGGTTAGGTTTTGGAAAACACGACTCGCTGTTATTGTTTCATTAGCTCATTCAGTCAGTAGACCCCGCGGTTCACAATAGCAAACCTTGAATTTCTACAATGTAGGGGTAACACCTAACCAAAATAATGAATCCATGGAAAATAAAACATTTCAAATTACCTATTTTTACCAGTTTTGAGACTTTTAGAGGTCGTAGTATATGCTTACAGTTAAATATAATTTACTCGAAATCACCCGAATGACGTCCTTTTTTCTCTAGTTTTTTATCAATATTTTTCCACCCCTAATATAAAATGACAAAGTCTTTACATCGTTGTCATATTGTTTGACCTGGCCAATAAGATGGGACAGCAAGCAAAGCTGTGCAGTGTAGTTTTCATGCTCAAAATCTAAATATAAAACCAAATTTGGGCTATTTCACAATGGCGACTATTAATATAATGAATGCTTGTGAATGGCAACTGACTGATCATAATAGTGACAATATTGGGCAACTATATTTATTTGACAACAAACTGAATTCAACAGATCAGTAAAATAACCACTATAGTTCATAGTATTTTTAAATTTACTCAGCTTTATTCAACATATTTGTCTGTTCGGGTGCCGTATTCGGGTTCATCCCAACAGAGCTCGATTATTAAGCCCCACCCATATGATAGCCGTTGCTTATCCTTGGGGGGGGGCTGCATATCATTGGGAAAACTATCAAAATCTTTTCAGGTTTTAGCAGCTTAATATATTGTAAGTTTCAACTTGTGTAAAACTACTTGAGGGATGAGGAGTATTTTAGCTGAGGTAACTAAATAATTCAACTAAACTCAATTAAATTCAGCTAAATAAATTGGGGTAGCGCTTCACCTTCTGCTAGGTCATCACTAAACAATAAGGGTTCAGGGTGCATCTAGATTGCTTTGAGATGTAATCAAATAATACTTAAACCTAGGCCTTGATCACATGAGCACGAATCTGCAGTAATCTAGGATAAAACCTTGTAATGAACTTGATTTATAAATTTGTACGGGGAAACGATTGATAAGGTTGAGTTGTTATAGGCTTTTGTTTTCTCCTTATTGAGTAAAGCTAGATTTATTCTATTGGCCAATTCGGGTATTTAGGGAAAGTAATGTTTAAACTCACTCAGAATATACCTAGCTTGCTGAATCATTGTTAAGTTCGTGTGTCAGATAAAATGGACAGAGAATTTTTTGTCTAGTGATCGTTTAGATAAAATGTATCATTTTCTCCTACATGTAGGTTTTGTTGGATATTTGCGCTCGTTCAACTATGTATTAGTTTAAGGCGAACCCTCAACAATGTCGTCTTAAGAAACCTGGTAATGAAAGTGCCTTTGCCAATATTACCACCTTAATCAGCTTAAATTAAATGAAGCCAATTTATTTATTTAAAAAGAGAATTAAGGAACAAGTAGTTTATATTATTGAAAACTAGCAGTAAGCCAGGAATTTTTTCTTTTTCAGTCAGATAGTCTATAGATAGGTGTTTGAGAGGCTGGTTCTCAAGAACTAGGAAGAATTTTGAAATCAAATATTTTTGGGGACCTGGCGAAAGGTATGGAGCATATGCGTGTGAAGCTTGGATGAAATCAGCCATAGAGTGTTGAAACGCATGGTGTTTACACAGACTAACACAGACTAACGTGTGCACACAGAGAATATCTTGCAGCTATTTAACATCTATATGCATAATTGTGAGAGAGAATTAGAGAGGGTCTCACTCAACTAAAGAGATGTTACCAATGTAACATCTCACACAACATAACCAGCGCTCACAATAATGATTTTTCTTTATGTATTCAGATATTCCAGCGGCTGAAACAGTTCACATCGGATCCAGACTTTGTTCCTGACAAGGTAAAGACAGTTTCCATGTCTTGCCAGTCGATATGTCAGTGGGTTCTCGCTCTCGAGCATTACCACAATGTCTTTAAGATGGTTAAGCCTAAGCAGAAGAGGGTGGATGAGGCTAAGGAAGCCCTCCAACTGGCTCAGGAACACCTGACTAACAAGCAGAGTAGTCTCCAGAAGGTAGGCTGACATTGTAGCTAATACTAGTGATAACCCGCGGCATAAAGTGTCGCTCGTGTAAGACTCATGAAGTCCTGATTGGTCAAGTATTGATCCATATTTGGTTTCAATTGCCCATTCGTTTTTGACACTCTGGTCAACATCTGACTATCCTGTTGAAATTGAAATATATTTTGAAGTGCTTCACTGCTAAAAGCAGTTTATAGCTCTAAGTATCAGGTAAAACAACAAAATTATTTTAATAAATGTCTAGTCAGATATCTACATACATAATCTATCTTTGTTTGTTTGTTTGTTTGTCTTCTAAGTGTTCTAAAACCAGTGAACGACATTGGACCGAACTTTCACAGGGCAACTTCTATAGGTCCAGAGTTTGCTTTAGGCTATGTAGTTTTATGGGGCTACGACTAAAGGCCCTTAGGGTCCAAATACCTCACCTTTATAGTATGTATTTTACTGTTACTACTATAACATAAACTTTAGTTGTCAAATACTGTATATATAAAACACCTGCAGTTAAATTACTGTGAGTTTCAACATGGTTTTGAGACTTTGATGTCCTTGGGGACTGGATTAGAGGCCTTCTGGTGGCTGAACCTTATTGATTCAAAGTCACCACTATAAGTTAGGTCACAATGACCTAGATGTAGAATTTACATCAACAACTGGTGTATAGTTTAGTTGAGTAAGCGTCCTATTGAATTTGGGGTCATGGGAAAGTCCTCAACTTTATAAGTGGTAATAGAACCACAGGTATTCGATTATAGCTTGTGTTCTTGAGATGTCTTTTAGCTATTTGGTTGTTTGCCTGCGGTAGTTGTTGATTCGCTAGACACTGAGGCAGTATTATCTTACATTTTTGTGTAGATTATGGACCACTTGGCACTTATCCAAAATCAGTACCAAGACAGTGTAAACCAGAGAGAAATGTTGAAGGAACGGAAGAAGACAACTGCTCTGAGACTAGATCGTGCATCAGTTCTAACTAATGCTCTTGCAGATGAAAAGGTAGAATAATTATGTCATACCTACTTGTACATGAGGCACATATTAAATAAGTTCGCCCAACTTTCACAAAGTGATAAGGTGACAACTATCTTTCTTTTTAAGTATTTTAGAGGGTGAATAATGAAAGGTTTTCAATTCTTTAGAGTATGCAACGCAAATGTAATCGTCTGCATATTGACTCATAGAGCGCATTGTATAGGCTGGTTGTGGTAACACAACAACAAATTTCGTGAATATTATTTCTTCATATGTTAGTATATCAGTTTGCAATGGGATCTTTGTATATTATTCTTGATGTTTTGATTGGACAATGACCACAATAGAAAGTTTAATTTGTTTAATATATATATGTTTGGACTTTTTCTTGTGTCCTATTTAAAATTGTTAAAAATACCAATCTCATTTTTATAGTTTGATTGAAAAATTTAATGCGTTTTCTTTAAAGGGGCACTTCTATATAGCGATAGCCTATGATCCTGATTAACTCTATCAATATTTCTATGAGAGTTTTAACAAACTGTAGATACGTTGGGCAGACCTGGTGGACGAACTTGATTTGAAGGTTTCAGCGATAGTTGGTGACTCGCTGCTCTCGGCAGCAGCTGTCTCATACTTTGGTGCTTTTACTACCAAATACAGAACATCCATGATGGAGGGTTGGACCAAGCAGTGCCAGCTCAGGCAATTGCCTCTTTCCAAGGTAGACAACTCCCTTTTTTGAATATGATTTGATAGACAGAGTTTAGCGACGGTGCCTTGTTTTTTAGTTTCAAAATCTCACAATATTTCTTTTTTATTCATTGAAATCACCAGAACCTGTTCATTAGTGTTGCAATTACAATTTTTCATAAATAGCCCGGTTTTTTTAGATAATCGTTATGTTATCCTTTACCAGCTGACTTTAAAATATTCGCCTTTTACTCACCATCATTTCACTTTTTCTGTCTTTTATTGTGTTCATTGTTTATAAAGGCTGCCAGTCTGTTTGCTAATTTCTAAATAACAATTAACTAGCTGCGTATCAGCATATATCCATCATATAACTCAAAGTGTCAGCATATATCTATCATATAACTCAAAGTGTCAGCGTATATCTATCATATGACTCAAAGTGTCAGCATATATCCATCATATAACTCAAAGTGTCAGCGTATATCTATCATATGACTCAAAGTGTCAGCATATATCCATCATATAACTCAGTGTCAGCGTATATCTATCATATGACTCCAAGTGTCAGCATATATTCATCATATGACTCCAAGTGTCAGCATATATTCATCATATGACTCCAAGTGTCAGCATATATCTATCATATGACTCCAAGTGTCAGCATATATCCATCATATGACTCATTAGCAGTTACATTTTATCCTAATTATGCTGGATATGCTTGTTGACTAAACATGTTTATGAAGTTACACAAAGAGTTTGCGACTCACAATTCATTGATATTGAATACTTTCTGTTTGGACAGGGCTACGACTTTGTCAAGGATATGGCTGTGCAAAACCAAGTCTTACATTGGCACACAGAGGGGCTGCCACAGGATGGTCACTCCGTGGAAAATGCCATTATAATAAAGAGCAGCTTCAAGTGGCCCCTCCTCATCGACCCTCAGGGACAGGCCTTGCAGTAAGCTCATAGTTTCATACTTACTGTATATATCAGTGCTTCGTGACCTCAACATTCAGATAAAGTGGTGCATGTATCAAACTGACCAGCTCACAGGAAATATATTGTTTTAAAAAGTTTTGAGCAATTGGTGTTGCTTAATATATTTAGTTAAATAGTATAAGTATATGATGGTGAAAAAGTATTGTTATAGTTAGCATGATAGCCGAGATTGTTGTGTTCACTAAGAGAGTGTAGTATATCAAGCTGGAATTGTTTTAATTTTTTATCAATATTTGTAATTAATTACTCAAACTTACTTCATATAAATTGAGAGCATGACAGGTGAACTAATATAACAGTTAAATTCTCAGATCAAATACAGCTTTGCTAAATTCTGTAAAACTGGTGTAAAGTCTGTAACCATGACCTTGTAAACTTAGACCTAACATAGACTGTGTAGAAGGGCGGTTCTATTGGTGCCCGCAATTGTATTCTAGATAGATCTTTGGTCAAAAAGGCAGATTTTCATAAAATATTGTTTTGATTTTCAATATTTGTAGGACTTTGTGCATAATGATGAGTCAAGAAATATGAAGTCTGTAAGCTTACAGACTAGTTCTAGATTTGTGTATATTATGTTTCTATATATATAGGTAAACAAGATACCAATTAAATTCTCAGATCAGATACAGCTTTACTAAATCCTGTAAAACTGCAGTAAAGTCTGTAACTATGACTTATAGACCAATAAAGGGGCGTTTCTATTTGTACCCGCAATTGCCTTCTAGAAAAATCTATTGGCAAAAAGCCAGGATTTCATAAAATATTACTTTGATTTTGAATATTTTTAGGACTTTGTAAAAAGTTGTGGATGATTGTGAGTCAAGAAATATCAAGTAAATAAACTCACAGACTAGTTCTAGATGTGTTATATTTTAATAAAATTTTATGTATGTTATGTGTTTCTATATGAAATTGTTCATATACTTTGTTGTGTTTGCAGCTGGATAAAGGAGACAGAAGGGTCAAGCCTCATCGTAGCGCAGGCAGATGATCCTAATTACATGAGGTCGATGGAGAGGGCATTGAGGGTGGGTGACCCAATAGTCCTCACCAAGGTCACTGAAGAATTGGATCCTTCGCTTAGGCCAATCTTGCTGAGAGACACATTTACCCGTGGTGGTCATGAAATCATCACCCTTGGAGAGACTGAGATTGAGTACAACCAGAACTTTAGGTGGGTCTCAGGCTATCTGACTTTCCCAGTTTTCTTTTGAATTTGTTATGATGTCATAGTTTATTGACTCGTACTGAGTTGTACATAATAAGTAGGTAGTTCTTTAGTTTGTCAGGGTAGTCAGGTTGTCTGTTGATACACTTAATTTTCTGGAAGTCATCAGTAAAAAATAGATTAATAACTCATGAGAAGACAACTGATTGTTTTGACTACAATATTTACTGTCCCATATGTCTCATCTTCTGAGATTACACTGAAAGCAATAACATTCTGGAGTTAGGTAAATCTGTGGGTGGCATTTCTGATTTATTCATATGTTAAACCAAAGATGAGAATGACTGTTTCATTTTGATTGTGACAGGTTATATCCTGGTTGTGACAGGTTAAATCCTGGTTGTGACCGGTTATATCCTGGTTGTGACAGGTTATATCCTGGTTGTGACAGGTTATATCCTGGTTGTGACAGGTTATATCCTGGTTGTGACAGGTTAATTTTGAGTTGTATCGGGTTATGTTCTGGTTGTTGAAGGTTATGTTTTAGTTGCAACAGGTAGTATTATGGCGATGATTGGTGGCGATGTTGTGGCTGTAGCAAGCAGACCACAGGTAGTTTGTTGCCTGTATACTTTGTTCCATGTAGGTAATATATTGTTTGTTGTAGACTGTACCTGATAACTTCACTGAGCAATCCTCACTATCTGCCTGCAGTCTGCATAGAAGTCTCCATAATCAACTTTACAGTGACTTTTGATGGCCTCCAGGAGCAGCTCCTTTCCTCCGTCGTCAAGCAGGAAAACCCACAACTCGAGACACAGAGGTTTATCTCTCCAACTTAATTGATTTTCATACATGAATCACTGAATTTTCTCTTGTTTCAGCATTTATCTCTTTTCTGAAATTCTACTAGTTTAGAAATGCATATTGGTCTGTTGAAGTTGGTTTGACGGAATCACCCAAGTTGTGATTTATTATTTAATCAATAACTAGGTAGGTACGACTTTGATAAGTCATCAAAAGCGTGCAAGTTTTAGCGGTCATTTTTTCTATTTTAACTTTATCGGCATCTAAGAATCAACCATAGATGTAAGTTAGTAGAGAATCCAATTTAATCTATTGCAGTATTACCATATATCGTTGTTGACATTACACAGTTACTTATGTCTAGTAAATATTACCGCACAGGTAACTCGTAAACATCAGTAGAGTTCTCTTAAAGAGGAACTTCCACAAAATTTTAGTGGATTTTATCAGAACGTATCAGTATTTTTCTATTATTTGCGATTGTTTTTAATGTTTGAGGTAATCTGACTGCCAGGATGTTTCAAGATTAAAATTGACAAAACTTGATCGCGGTTAAAACGCTCAGATCAAGCAAAGGTGTTATTATGACATTTCTAGTTGCAAGGAGACAGACGAAATAGAGACTGGTAACACTGCAACTTGAAGGCAATAGCCAATTCCAGCGGAAACAGCTAGAGACATCGTTTCACATATATTTTCTTCTGAGCATTTTAATGATGATCATGTTTTGTTTATTTTAATCTTGAAACATCCTGGCAGTCAGATCACCTCAAACATTAGAAACGATCGCAAATGAAAGAAAAATACTGATACTTTCTGATAAAATCCACTAAAATTTTGTGCAAGTTCCTCTTGAATTAAAAAGAACTTTTTTTTGGCAATTTTTATCAAATCTAAGAAAGCTTACTTTCAGCCATCTGTTGACAAAAATCTCTATCTGTTATACTCAAGAGCTGTTTGACTGACTCAAAGAGGATGTTGATAGAGAGCTTTTGTCCCCCCCCCCCCCCCCTTCAAGCTTTCAAACCTTGTGAGATATTTACACCCAAATTAAATGGTTTTTCTGTCATCGTTTAGTGGGTTCCTTTAGCCTATCTATTAGATGAGACCTAATTGGTGCTACCAACAGCTGACTATGAGTTGATTATACTCTAGTCATCACATGACCACTCTAGTCATAAGTTGTTGGTTGAAGCTAACAGCGGCCTAAATGAGGCCCACTCTTACATCCACTCAGAACTAAAATAATACATTATTTATGTGTTATTATTGTATATCAGCTGTGTTGTATCTACATGTATTTATAGTTGCTGTTTAGGTGATAAAGTCTCCTGTTTCTTGTGTGCAGGTCGATGCTACTAGAGAGTATCGCTAGTGACATGGGCATGCTCAAACAGCTTGAAGACAAAACTCTTGACCTTTTACAGAAGTCTGAAGGTTAGTACAATTTTAGTTACTTTCCATTTTTAAGCATGGCATGATCATTTTTGAGCCAAGATTTTTAAAAGAGTCAGTAGTTTGTCGTGTGATACTTTAGTGTTTGTAAAGTGAAGGACAAGAAAAATGTTTGGCAAACATCTTTGTTTTTAATTATGCATTAACTTTTTAAAGAAGTCTCAACTAAAACGCAAAGCAGCAGGGTAGATCTCATCTGCTACATCACTTGCTGATACAGATTTTACCATAAACTGCTTTCGTATGTTTTTTGATCAGGTAACATAAGTAGCTGATAATACCTCTCGAGGTTTAATTCAAATTAAATCAAAAATTTAGACTTTGCATTGTTCTACCTTCTAACTAGAGTCTTATTAGAATAGTTTTCTCAAAGTTGTGTTTTATAACAAACCTATACATCACAGCCGATATGTGATGTATAAGTTTGTTATGCATCACATAGTTATAGCTATGATTGTTATACAACAATCATAGTCGATGTTGATATGATTGACTATGATTGTTTGGACTATCCCCTTGTCCAAACAATCTTTATGTTTTCTCAGGCTATATCAGAAATCGCAGGTGCTTGTTGCTGCTGCCGTAACATATCGATTAGAGTCTCTAGCTGACCCATAACAGACAAGAGCGCATATTCCAGTGCTTCTCAAATATTTCCTGTTATTTTCCAAGGAAAGAGAAAAGACCTCGTGCCCCCCTTCCCCACTACAATTATAAATAATATGAATTGTCTATAAAATTGTTGTAAGTACACCTCTGCATAATATTGTTTCCTTATTAATACCGAAGAGAAAAAAAAGAAGTGATATAAAATTTAAAAATAAAATGCGTCACGATAAATCCAGGCGCTACATATGCTCCGTTAGATTTCCTCATCTTAGCTTTCAAGAGTCTTTTTTTGTCTCTTTATTTCCATTTCTCTCTGCCTGTTATTTAATCTCTGTTAAACATTTTTTTCTTGAGGGTCTGCTCTCTACACTTCGTACTCTTGTTCTGTGTTGTGTTGGTGGTGCATATAATCTGCTCAAACAACATTCCTACACTACTGAGCGAATGTTCTTTGCCCACACACTGATAATGAGACCGCCACCGCCCCTGATGTAGTGGAGGTGTGATTGCACTTTATTCTTGAATAGCCAGACAATAAAATAAAAAGCGTGTTCTCTGAGGTCAAGCGCACCCCATAACGAAGGCTCAAGCCCCTTTGAGATGGGGGTATCGTGCTTTACACTGTGAAGCACTGGCCTATACCAAGGTTATATAAACACATATTTCTTCATGTATGTCTTTACCCATATCATGTCTGAAGGTCACATCCTGGATGATGAGGATCTCATCAGTACCCTTGAGCAGAGTAAGACTATGTCACTAGAGATCGGCAAAAGAATGAATCTCTCTGAGCAGACAGAGAAGGATATGAACATTATGAGACAAAAATACTTACCTGTGAGTCTTTCATTATTTGTCTATGTATCTTACACTATAATGTACATTACTTGTACTTGTGTATTACACTATCATGTACATATGTATTACACTATCATGTACTTGTGTATTACACTATCATGTACATGTGTATTACACTATCATGTGTATTACACTATCATGTACAAGAGTATTACACTATCATGTGTATTACACTATCATGTACATGTGTACTACACTATAATGTACTTGTGTATTACACTATCATGTACTTGTGTATTACACTATCATGTGTATTACACTATCATGTACATGTGTATTACACTATCATGTACTTGTGTATTGCACTATCATGTACATGTGTATTACACTATCATGTACATGTGTATTACACTATCATGTACATGTGTACTACACTATCATGTACACGTGTATTACACTATCATGTACTTGTGTATTACACTATCATGTGTATTACACTATCATGTACATGTGTACTACAATATCTATCATCATGCATAGGCATATTCCACTGCTTACTATCAAAAACTTTGTGTTATATTAAACTGATAAGTCATGTATTAACTTCATAAAAGTGATGAAGCATTTACTGTATATTCATAGTAAGAATATGTAGATTCCTTTATTATGCTGATTGAATTTTTCTTAAAGGATTAGCATGATGAGTCAACTAGGAGATTAATGTGTTAGCTTTGAAATTTGCTGAGGATGAAAGCTGTGGAAGCTCACGAGCACAGAGAGAATCTGACTTGTTACAATAGAACATTCATTAATATTGAAGCATAAGTCAATGTGTATTGAGAAGGTGCTTATTTTTATGGGAAATTGTCATTGATCTATTTCAGTTAGTTCTCTCCAGCGTGTCTAACCATAAGAAAACAAAACTCCATAAATCTTTTTGTCAGACATCATCAAGCCCTTGAAGCTACTAGAAAGCGTCTGCATGGCATCTAGTTTGTTTGTTCATCAGTTCATTGATACCATCTTTTGATATTCATCTCTCCATTTTTTGTCAGATTAGGGCTTGTTTTCACTATAAACTCACGAGTTTGCATAGTCTGTGATTCTTATGAGCCTCAGCTCACAGTTATTAAGTAATATATATGTAGATGGCTAAAACATAGGTATCCTTACAAAATTGGTAGTGCATCATGAGTTGTGAAGTTGTTTCGCCTTGTCTAATGAATGAACAGATAACTTAGCAAAAATAATTAAATTCATATATTATTTTTAACATCCTTCTTAGAGATTAAAATGACCTCTTGTCTGTTATAAATACAATAGAAAGTATGTCATACCTGCAGGTGGCCACTCGAGGAGCCGTCCTCTACTTTGTACTATCTGAGTTGTCCAGCATCAACTACATGTACCAGTGGTCGCTGCCCTGGTTCACAAACACTTTCATTTCTTGCATTGACCCTTCTAAGCTTCAAGAGCTGCCAAGAAAATCTGCTGATATGGACCCAGGGAGAAGCCTGTCAGGTAAGCCTTGTCGTAACACCCAGCCCTTCCGCCTATGCCTTTGGACCGGCAGCCTTCTTTTAATGCCAACATGTTTGTTTGGGGCAATTGTGATGCTATAGTAGAAATTATCGAAGAACTTATGTACTTGGTCAAACTAATAAGATTTAGTTTTTACTATAATAAGAGCTGGGTTCATCCGACTGTTCGAAACCATGCTTGTAGAAAAAAATATTACTTTCAATAGGATTTGAACTCATACTTTCAGGTTAGTAGGCTGACACTCTACCACCTGTACCAGTGGACCACCTTGCTCTGTTTCTGAATAATTGTGCAATTAGATTGCAGTTAGTTATTGCACCTGGTGAACTACCAGGGTACTAGTCAGTATAATTTTATAATTTTTTAATATCTAATCTTAACAACCAAGCATGAATGCCTGCGTACAACATACATAGCTTTTTGTCAGACATTCCTGATGCTCTTTAAGGAACAAACTGGCACTATTAACTGAGTATTTATTAGAAACGAGAATAAAACTGACTTACATTTTTTCTTTGTGTTGCTTTTCTGGAAATATTCTTTGAGCAGAATGTATTTTTTCTAAATTCCAATCAAATTTACGAGTAATTAACATTTTTTATAGCTTAGCACTCCTAGGTAACCATATAAAGTTTCACAGTTTATCTTGGATACTTCTTAATGCAATTAACAATCTAATGAGGTGAAAGTGCTCGAGAGAAACCTTATAGAATAAATCTTGTAATAATTTGCAATTTGCAATTTAATATCCATTCCATGCTAATTTATATTTGCTTGTAGACTTAATACTCTATAAAACATTTCAGTTTGTTGTTTTGAGACAATTGTTTGAGACCAAACGTGTCAAGTTTTATTAAAATCAACCATAAAAGAGCTTTCGTTGTTCAATTCAAATTGCCGGAGTAGAGAACGCAGGAAACAGCTTCTAGAATAGAAAGCGCATGATAGATTTTTCTTTCTACTCATTCCCTGCTAATACTGCTTCAAATTATATCTCATAAGTTCAACTCAAATTATGCCTAATGCATATAAGAGACCAATAACATGTCTGCGTTTGGTAGAGGATTCCAACAATATGCAGTATCATATTATCATTCTCTTATGTATGCATATAACATGGGGTTAAGTGTACACAGTGAAACTGTTGTTGATACCATCCAAAATAATGAGTAGGCCTGTGTGATGTACACATTGGAGAAAGTTTAAGATAAGTTCCTGGTAAGTTGTGGTGGATGACATCAAGCGTGACTAAAGTGGAGTCCCGCAAGAAGAACTAATAGAGCTAATCATCAGTAGATTATGACAAGCTAAACATTGTCTGTGGTTGAAGATGGCTAATTAACTTAGATCTTGTCTCATTAAATCTCTATGGAAGAGTATTTCAGTATACTATGGAAAGTTTGCTGAGTCAGTAAGTGAATTCCACAAGATATGTCTCAGTTTTTAATTCCCTTCACTAAAAGAAGCAGGAAAAATTTAGAATATGATTGGTGGACTTTGGGATTCCTAATATCTTTGGATTAATGTCATACTGTAAATCTATATGAAGACTCAACTTTCACAGATTAAAATTTTCTTCTTTCTTTGAAAGTTATCTATTGGAAATTTTTTTTTTGACCCAGACAAAAAGTATGGCCATTCACAAACACTTTCATTTCTTTCATTGATTTTTCTAAGCTTCAAGACCTGCCAATTCTTTCTGCCCTTCAAAGTTATCTATTGAAAATTTTGTTGTTGGCTCAGACAAAAAGTACCATCGCTGCCTGGTTCACAAACACCTTCATTTTTTGCATTGACCCTTCTACGCTTCAAGAGCTGCCAATTTTTTCTGCTCTTTCACAGTTAGCTATTGGGAATTTTCTTTTTGGCTGGGACAAACACTATTGTCTGGGCCAGTTTGCAGTTATTAAAAAATGCCAACTGCCTCTAGAGTGTAACTTAGATTATGTGGGTTTTTTTTAGTCTGACCATGTTTGTTTTAGGGGTGATTAGGCCATCTTCAAGACAGAGCCCTGAGATAAGCGTTGGAGCCAGTCTAGATATGCAGACGGAAGAAAGAATGAGCAGCGACCGAAAGTAAGACCCCATCATCAAAGCTATAATTATATGGAATAGTTCGTAGAACCCAACCGATAGCGAACAGATGTGTAATGAGTGTAGACATAAGAAATTGGTTCTGTGTAAGGAGGAGGTAGATTTGGTAGATAAAGTCGGTGTTGTCTACTGCTGTTGATAGAAAGAGAAATCAACCGCTTAATGTTTCTGCAAATACTTCATACAAATTCTGTAAAGTAATTGATGAAACTTGTTACAATACTAGCATCAAGCTTAGGGTTGCTCGGGATCTCGTTCATATTCAATCAGGTAACCTGCAGCACGCTTGTAGATGTTCAGCGCAAAATATGACACCACTTTCACGACAGCAATCCATGAGCGCAATCCATATTGTCCTTGAAGCATGTCAAGGCGCATTCTTGAGCATCTAATCAGATTGAGATCTAATCAGGATTTGAGAAGCTGATTGTAAGAAAATATTAATAGCAAATATTTTTGGCAACCTGCCAGAAGGCAGGGAGCCTTCCAAAAAAATTTCCTAAATTGTATAGCGATTACGCAAATCAGCAGACATGCACACACAATGACAACGTGGAATTTATTAATAGAGATATGGAAAGGTAGTTTTTGCATTATTGATACCATAGAGCAGTTTTTTTTCTCGGGAGCGAACATAACCTTAATACCAATCACAAAAAGTTAAAATTTAGATAGATTTTCTATAATAATACTAATGAACGATAATGAGGAATTATAAAAAACTATAATAGTAAATACAAAACATTATAAGTTTCACTAGATGCATGTCACTTTTTCCAAAACAGTATTAAATTTACCAAGTGGGGACTTGTTATCTGTTGCAGATCATCACAGTTGCCATTTGCTAGTCGGAGGAGACAATCAACAAGAATGGCGAGTGAGATGATGACTCCAGCTCAGCTTGATTCATACATGCGACTCATGATTAATGGGTAGAGTTTAACAGTATTTTTACTTTGAGGTTTTCTAAACTTTAGTTTACGCGACTGTCATTTTTATTTACCCGAGTTGCTAAAGTTTAATGCAATTTTGTGTTAGTTTTGTTCAATTTTCAAGCATTTTTCTTGTTTCCTGACGAGGGAACGGTGATAGTTTGTAGTAGAGCTGTTATAAAAACCGTTTGGTTATGATTCATTTGTTTTCTGGCTTACGTTAAGTGATCCTTTAGCAATAACTACAAATCTGTTAACTTCATATCTATTTAAGTATATGATAAAAATTGATTCCCTACCAAACTGTTTAGAAGTTATCTAAACTTGAATATACACATGTTGCTTCTATGGAATGTTTTCTCATTTCAGTCTGACGTGGCAAGTCTACAGGGTCGTGTCTATGGCTCTCTTCTCTAAGCACCAGCTTGTCTTCTCCTTCCTTCTGACAGCCAACATCATGAAGGCCAAGCAGAACTTTCCAGACACGGTCAGCGGAGTCGATGCTATTGCTGATATCGAGTGGCAGGCCTTCTTACAGGGACCTGTTCTCGCTAACATGCTCGATGAAGAGGTGTTACAGCAGCATGACGGTATAACAGCGGCATCAATTTAATGCTGCCATCTGGTAGATAGATTGTTATTGTATTAGTACGATGATTGTTACTATTGCTAGGAGCATATTCTTGTGAAGTTTCGACAAAATCCACCATAGAGATGTTGAGGCACGTAACAATCACATAGAATAACATACGCACAGCCACACAATGATCAAGTGGGATTTGTTAATAGAGATATGAAATAGTAGTTTGTGCATTATCAATACCGCAGATAGTTCATTTATTTGTTCTTACAAAGCTACGTAAACCAATCAAAAAAGTTCAAATCTAGCTAGCTTTGCTATAATACTAACAATAGCAAGAAATACAGTACAATATAAGAGATAACATACAGTTGCCTGACAGATAAAATATAGTTGACAGTTGCATATATGTTATCTGTCAGTTATACCTATATGTGTATATTATTATATATTATATTATTAGATATATGTAGATATATGTTATATGTATAATAATATATTATAATATGTATAATATATTATTATATATTATTATATTTATATATACAATTATAGTGTATATTGAAAGTCCTCCCATAATTACAATCACTGCTCTTCCAAAGGCCTTGCAATGGCTGGTGATGTAAACATAGATAATCTAGCATGGCTTCCAAGGAGTTGTCAAACCTCTCCCAAGAGGAAGCTCGCATGCAATTAGCATGAATCCATCTTTTGTTACTTTGAATAACTTGTAGGGTTCTTTCGAACTGCAATGCGCTCATCAAAGACGGTTTCTGTAGTATGTACAGAGATATCCAGCATTTTATGAGTTTCTTTTACAAACGTAGGTTTATCAGCGATGCAAAGACTCGAGTTTGTATCACGCGAAGGAGATGCGCCACAACGTCCAAACTGGGTAAAAGACTCCATGTGGAAGCTGTGTCAACATCTGGAAGTTATTCTCCCAGTCTTTGCTGGTCTCTGTCGATCAATCCGTAACTGTCATAAGCAATGGAGTTCATTTAAGACAGCTTCTGATGTGTACAGTTTGATTGCCCATCCGTGGACTTCTGATAGCAGCGGTACGTATCGAATGAGCTTTTCCTACTTTGAGAGATCTTTTTCAGAAAGTTTGCCCACTTTTTAAATTCTCACGTAAGCACCAGTCGATCAAACATGGCTTATTAGTACATTGTTATTAGACTGTTAACTAGCCAAAAACTATGGTAGAGCGCAAACTTTGCTTCCTATACAAGTCAATGTTTTATTTATGCTCTCAGACAAAGAAACAGAAGAAGTTGTCTTCACATGGGAGTACCTCAGCCCCTTTCAGAGAATAATGCTTGTCAAGGTTCTGAGGCCAGATTCACTGACACCGTCTATGAGAATATTTATTGAGCAGCAGATGGGTGACAGATATGCTAAGGTACTCATGACATTTATATCAGTTTATTATGATGCAAATTACAACATCGACACGCAGTTGGATGGTGGCTGTCGGTTAACCCCTCCTCTTGACGTCTTTCATCATATGATGCTGGTTTCAGTGATAATAAGTGTGTGAGCATTGCAGACTTTTCAAAGGAAATCGAAAACAGTTGAGAATTTCATGTTTAAAACTAAGTCTAAAAAATATTTGTTTAACCAACTTGAAACATAGAATTTTTACGCACAGATTTAACAGAAATATTATGGGAAATCTGCCGAAACATTGGTTGTACAGCATATATGCTTACATATATACTTACACTAGCTGTGCTACCTCTGGGTATGCCTGGGTATTAAAAATCAGCTTATAAACGATGAGAAGTAATGAGAGCTGCTTGCCACATACTATTAGCCTGACAGATTGCCAATGGAAAATTTTTAGAAAGCTAACTAATGACAATCACTTACTTGCGCAATCACCCTGCGTGGTATGCAAAGCCGTTGGGTATGTGCTCCCATATAGCGACCCATATATAATAACACATTCTCTGCGACCTATTGGGTAGGGTGTCGAATTGGCGGACGGGAGGGTCCGAGATAAAATCTTCTTCGGTATGGATTATTTATTCCAAGATTTTAATAGCTATAGCCGGAATGCAGACACACGACACAACGACATAGAGACATACAGACATAAAACATACTTTGAAAAAAAAAATATATATATACATGTATATAGATACATAGACTAGCTTCTGGTCTTTTGAATGACTTTTTAGAAGTAAATTTAGGCATATTAACTACAACATGTTCGCTTAGCCATATCTTGGCTAGTACTTCTTCATAGACATCTGATGAAAAATATGTTTAACACTTCATATCAGCACTTCTAATAGATGTTTGTATCATCTGCAGTGGTGTGTGGAATATACTGGACCCCTTAGTTGGAAAACTAAAACTCTCATTTGCGATATTGTTACTCATCGTGAATTTAGTCAATAACCATAAATCATATATTAAATTAATCCTTATTTTGTTCTGATTTCAAATATTTAAACCAATCATTTTTAAACTTATGTTTTGAATGATCATGCAGGCTAAATTCTGAACATTTCTTGTTTTGCTGCACACTTTGTACTGCAATATTCTGTTTGTTTGTGGTGTTATGCAAGAAACGTCAGAAACAAACAGACACCCACTAGGCATGGTCGAGTGATTGCGCCTTTGACTGTCAACCAAGGGGTCGGTGGTTCGAGTCCTGCTTAATGCCGATCTGACAAAAAGCTCTCAACAAGCTTTCAACTCTAAACTGCTGAGTCTTTTGGATCTAGCCCATAACTTGGAGGCTCCGTGTACCACACTGACAATGTGGGCACATTAAAGATTCACCTCTGTTCTTTGCACACTGGGCAAGTGAAATGCCTACCTGGCTCTGTCAGACAGGATGTGTTGCAAAGGCTTCGGGATAATCTGACAGTTACGGAAGTGGTAGATACTGAAAACTGGGTCACCTCTTCTCTACCATACTGCTTGACCCAAGCATGCATCGCTAAGATGCAAGTCAATGCCAATTTTCGACAGACATCCATATTATGCAAGAAATAACCTACAAGACTAGATTGTTGGTAACAAAGAATTTAAATTTATAATTTAATTTATATTAAAGTATAAATTTTAGAAACCTGAAATCATATCACGAAACCTGCTGATATGTAATTCAATCAGTTTTATTACATTGGTTCGAGAAACTGCATCTAATCTGAGTGGGTTGCATCCTAGACATGATTTGATGAGATATTCTGAATTGTGACTAGAGGTTGAATCTATTGATATATAATTTATGGTATATAATTTATGTTTGTTCACTTGTAACAAAGACTTGATCAACAAGTTATAAATAAGTTTGAGAAATTTGTTTAACGAACAAAGGGGGCTCAGTTCATTTTGCGCACTACGGTAGTTTTCCCATATGTGTTCTTATGGAAGTGTATGATAGAAACTTCCCCTAATCTATACTCTCGCTGCAGGCTCCACAGTACGAGCTCAGGGAAGTATTTGATGAAGTCAACGCTAAAACTCCACTAATATTTCTATTGGCTACAGGTGAGTCAGTTTCCTATTAGCCAATGAGGAACCTTTCCAGGTGCAGTATTTCCTCGTGTATCATTTCATGAATAATGTAAAGTGCTATGAGATAGAGTCAGATTTCCATGATTGTGCTAGTCATAGAGGAATTTTCTGTAACTTACAGCCTAAAAGCCATTTTTGGAAAAGCTCTGAGTTGAATGTTTCTCCTTGATATTGTCTTTCAAATCTTCGCAATATAGGAGAAATTTTAATATTAATGAAAATGGAGTCAGAGCCTCGTAACACAGTGTCGACACGAAAATAATACTAAATACAAGTAATGTTTTTTAGAAACCGTTTTAGTAACAAAATTGCATAGTTTAGAAATTAAATTTAATCTTCATTCTAAAAGGGTGCGAAAGCTAAACTCGAAAAGGTATAGCTGCATTGGTTTTTATTAAATGTGCCGCAACGCTGGTTTAATAAAACGTCTTTTTATTTTTGCAACTTAAATCTACGTCTTTTTAAATCTTATATGAATTGCTGTCAGCTCCTTTTTAACCCTATAGAGAGTATATTAGTAAAGCCTTACTATTCCGTGTATCAAGCAGATAACCTATTATAACTATGGAAGAACTCACTCTATGGTGTAGCTTTTATCAGTGCTTTAAAATATTTATATTTAGTTGGACTGGCAAATAAAAGCTACCCTCTCGGTGAGGTTAGGCAATCACCCTGCGTAGTACGCAAAGTCGTCGTGTATTTGCTGCCATATTGCGACATATATCGCAAGTGAAATGGTCACATTCGTGTGACTGAGTTGGTACAGCGTCTGACTAGTATACCGGAATGTCCGGGTTCAAATCTTCTGTGATACGGAGTCATTATTCCAAGATAGTTATAGTTAGACGTACCGAAGGAAAACAGGCGATGGACTTTGAGAAATATATATGTACTAGCTGTGCTACCCTGCGTTGCCCGAGTAATAAATAAGTCTTTCATGGGAAATTGATTTGTATTTAACTTATAACAAAATTTGCCATTCTAACTTTCAAACTACATATTATGAGAAAAGTGTTTTTGTGTAATTGAAATAAATTAAGAGAGAAAATAAAAACAACTGTAAAGGTTTTCAAACTTTGTCAAACAACTTTTAAACTTTGTATCATAAGAAAAATGTTTTGTGCAGGTCAGATAAATAAAAAAAAATAAAACGACTATAAAAAGGTTTAGATGCAAATGTGAAATAATTAGCAATAGCTAAATTAAGTCTGTTTTCCTACGATTACAATAGAAGATGATTCTGTCATGATACAATTAACACGAACTGAGAAAGCGAAATAAAAATCCTGAATATGTAGAATTAATAATACCTATTCTTGCATAGAAGTGTGTGTATAAAAAAAGGTTACCGTTCCACCAGAAGCTATCCATCAAAACTTTTAATACGTCTATACTGGTACCTTTCGACTTTGGTACAAATGTAAAAATGAGATATCGGACTGTCTTTATCTGATTGAACGGTGAGGGAATGTAGAGGCTCTTTCTACGGAGACGATATAATTGCGTGAGAAGAATTGACTTTGACCCCAGATATAGTAATTGAACCTTACGAAAAAATATTTCTTAACAGGGGCATCGTAACGTGTGGCCGCATCGGTGAAATATTCAGCGTCCGCTATAGCTATAGCCGGAGTGACAGACAGATCCACAAACACGCATACTTTTAGAGAAAAAGAAATATATATATGCACTATGGGGGAGCACTAGGGGAGAGCACTATGGGAGAGCACTATGGGAGAGCACTATGGGAGAGCACTATGTGAGAGCACTGTGGGGGAGCACTATGGGGGAGCACTATGGGAGAGCACTGTGGGGGAGCACTATGGGGGAGCACTATGGGGGAGCACTATGGGAGAGCACTATGGGAGAGCACTATGAGAGAGCACTATGGGAGAGCACTATGGGGGAGCACTATGAGAGAGCACTATGAGAGAGCACTATGGGGGAGCACTATGGGGGAGCACTATGGGGGAGCACTATGGGAGAGCACTATGGGAGAGCACTATGGGAGAGCACTATGAGAGAGCACTATGGGAGAGCACTATGGGGGAGCACTATGAGAGAGCACTATGAGAGAGCACTATGGGGGAGCACTATGAGAGAGCACTATGGGGGAGCACTATGGGAGAGCACTATGAGAGAGCACTATGGGGGAGCACTATGGGAGAGCACTATGAGAGAGCACTATGAGAGAGCACTATGGGAGAGCACTATGAGAGAGCACTGTGGGGGAGCACTATGGGAGAGCACTATGGGAGAGCACTATGAGAGAACACTATGAGAGAGCACTATGGGAGAGCACTATGAGAGAGCCTTGTGGGGGAGCATTAAGAGAGAGCACTGTGGGGGAGCACTATGGGAGAGCACTATATACATGCACTATACATGCACTATACATGCTCTCCCATATGCACTATGGTAGAGCTTACTCTCCAGTATATAGTTTTCATCAGCGCTTTAAAATGTTTATATTATTTAGTTTACTTCCTTCGGCTGGCCTGGCAAATAATGCTCAGAATTATATATACATATATGTATATGTATTAATTGTATATATAATTATTTATATATACATGTATATACATGTATATACATGTACATATATATATATATGTATATATATAGTTATATATATTTATATTTAGTTATATATATTTATATTTAGTTATATATAGTTATTTATATTTAGTTATATATATTTATATATAGGTATATATATTTATATATAGTTATATATATTTATATATAGTTACATATATTTATATATGGTTATATATAGTTATATATATAGTTATTTATATATAGTTATATATATAGTTATATATATAGTTATATATATATAGTTATATATATAGTTGTATATATAGTTATATATATAGTTATATATAAATATATATATATTTTATAAATAAAAATTTTTATATATATAAATTTTTATATTTATAAAAATTGTTTCCTCACCCCGGTTAACCCGTATGGGTGGTAATTTCTGCTCTAACTCGGGTCTCCTACCAAGGACCTGGGAGTTTGAGCACTCGCCTATAGAGTTATATAAATAGTTATATATATAGTTATATATATGCATATACATATAGTTATATATATATATATGCATACATATATAGTTATATATATAGTGATATATATATATATATAGGCCTATATATAGATATATATATATATATATATAGGCCTATATATAGATATATATATATAGGCCTATATATGTAGATATATATATATAGGCCTATATATAGATATATATATATAGACCTATATATGTAGATATATATAGGCCTATATATATAGATATATATATATGTGTAGTTATATATATAGATAGGCCTATATATATATATATATATATATATATATATATATATATAGGCCTATATATATAGATATATATGTGTGTAGTTATATATATGTAGTTATATATATGCAGTTATATATATAGTTCTATATATATAAGTATATGTAGTTTACGCTGTAATTAATAGTAATGATTGCACTGTATTATTAGTAGTAATGATTTTAACCTGTAGTTTTAAATAAGCTTTATATATATATTGTATATATACAACGTATATATATATACATTGTATATATATATACAATGTATATATATACATTGTATATATATACAATGTAGATATACATGCAATGTAGATATATATACAATGTAGATATATATGCAATGTAGATATATATACAATGTAGATATGTATATACACTGTATATATATATATTGTATATATATATATATTGTATATATATATTGTATATATATACATTGTATATTTATATATACATGTATATATATATATACATGTATATATACAATGTATATACATTGTATATATATATATACATTGTATATATATACAATGTATATAAATATACATTGTATATATACAATATGTATATAAAGCTATACAATGTATATATATACAATGTATATATATACATTGTATATATATACATGTATATATATACATGTATATATACAATGTATATATATACATTGTATATATATACATTGTATAGCTTTATATACATATTGTATATATACAATATGTATATAAAGCTATACAATGTATATATATACAATGTATATATATACATTGTATATATATACATGTATATATATACATGTATATATACAATGTATATATATACATTGTATATATATACATTGTATAGCTTTATATACATATTGTATATATACAATGTATATTTATATACATTGTATATATATACAATGTATATATATATATATACAATGTATATATATATACATTGTATATATATATACAATGTATATATATATTCATTGTATATATATATTCATTGTATATATATACAATGTATATAAATATACATTGTATATATACAATATGTATATAAAGCTATACAATGTATATATATACAATGTATATATATACATTGTATATATATATACATGTATATATATACATGTATATATACAATGTATATATATACATTGTATATATATACATTGTATAGCTTTATATACATATTGTATATATACAATGTATATTTATATACATTGTATATATATACAATGTATATATATATACAATGTATATATATATACATTGTATATATATATACAATGTATATATATATTCATTGTATATATATACATTGTATATATATACAATGTAGATATATATACAATGTAGATATATATACACACCGTATATATATACACTGTATATATATATATACATGTATATATATATATATATATATATATATATATATACTGATGAAGAAGAAGGTTGCAGTTCACTAGAAGAGAGTGCTCAATATTAAAATAGAGCATTTATATAAACTATATTAAGAACTGAAAACTTTTAAAACATTTTACAACTTAAAGTTTCATGGTTGCTACCATTCATCAGGTAAAATTAAAATGATTTGAAGCTCATATGACTGTACGTAAAAACACATCGAGTAGCTTAACGATAAAGGCCAGCTACATATATGGTAATACAACAATTTAATTGGTTCATGTCACAGCATTGCAAATTAAGTGCTTATTTGAATGTCTGCACTTTGACACAAGCTCGTTTCTTGAGTTTAAGCTTGCAAGCTCAGGTTTGTATAAAATGAAGTATTTCTCCCAAATACACAAATTACAGCGTTTACTGGTCTTATTGTAACTACTCGCTTTTTTCAACACTCTCCACTTGATATCGTACTGGATGGATCGATCTTTAAGCTGCCATATATAATTACTTAGTTCTGTTGAAGTTCGTTTTGATGTATTGTGGAAGCTGCTACGATGGTTGTAATATCTTTTCTTGAATGAGCCCTCTGTCAAGCCAACATATGTCTGTTTGGTAGCATTAGGTTCTTTGGTCATAACTGTAGCCTGATAGATGACGGAACTGGACAAACATGCATTTGGCAGTGGACACGTACTTTTATCTCGACAGTTGCATGTTGCTGTTGGCTTTTCATTTGATAGCTGCGCTTTGTTGTTATTTGTAATAATCTGTCCAATATTCTTCATGCAGCTATAGCTAAGTTTTAAATTGTTTCTATTAAATATCGAATAAAGTTTATGATCTTTGGGAAATTCTTCACTCAGAGCTCTGAAGAAAAGCTTTCCTATATTGGTGGCAACATTTTTAGAGAAAGGGGGGTTATACCAAAGTATATTTCTCCTGCGTTTGCTTCTGGTGTTATGCGATGTTATATTCTCACTAAATGTCAGTTTATGATGGTATCCACTTCTATTAAGGGCTTCTTGGTGCTCTTTTGTATTTTGTCTAAATATATCATGATTTGATGATATTGCGGAGAGGCGCAGGTTGACTGATGCTGGAATGTTTTTGATGATGGAAGGTGGATGGTTAGATCTTGTGTGCACGTATCTAGGAACATTATTAGGCTTGCTGAAGGGTCTATATACTTCATTCTGTAGATCTAACGATATATCCAAAAAGTCAACGGTGCTTTTATTTGCATCTACAGATATTTTCAGCCCATATCGATGGAATAATGTGCACAGATTTTTCTTGAGCTTCTCAGTCTGTTTAGGAGTTGCTCTCACTACGCCAAGTCCATCATCTCGGTATAATCCAAAAGTCTCTTTTGTGATTTGGTTTATCTGATGTAACATAAAGCAGCCAACCAGTTCACATATCTCTGCTCCATCATAGGAGCCCATAGCCACATCGAAGCAGTCTGCATGTCCTGATTTCCCCCATGCTTCATGATCACTATATAGCAGGGTCTTTTTGGTGTGCAAGATTATTCTGCGCTCATCAGATGTTATAGTCTCGTAGTTGGTAGCAAAGTCTAAAGCTAGAGATAGAAGGTCAATAGATATGGAGGGGTAGAACTCAACAACATCAAAAGATAGAAATCTACACTCTTTCTTATTAGGAATAGCATTGAACCATGTGATTACGTCATGTGTGTTCTTCCATTGATTTATGCTGATGGCGCTATTTATTTTAAAGTTTATGCGTTCTACTATGTTCTTGCTTACGATGCCAAGTTCGTTCTTAGTAGGGTTGATTAGGCGGCAAGATGGTTTAGATGCAAAACTCGCCTTGTGGTCTTTTAAAGTGATAAAGGCATCATTGGTTGCCAATGAGTCTATCCTGTCACTGATGTTAAGAGAATCAGCTATCTCCATTGTTTCTCTCGTGATGGAGGATATAGTGTTATTATCGACCTTGCTATAAGACTTGGTGATACTGTTTTTGAGAAGATCATTGTAAGTGTTGGTATCCAGCTTGTAGTAGTTAGTTGTTTTGTCTGCAGGTACTAGAATGGTATTGACATTCTTTGCATGTTGTTTAATGTCAGACTGCATCTTCCTTAAAAAATTATCCTTTAATTTCTTGAACTTGATATGTTTGATTATGTTGAGTAGACGAGTCTCAAACTTGCTGGTTTCTGGAATCACTGGTGGTGTCTTTCTGGACTTAAAGCCGTAGGTTTCCTTGTCTTCTGATGTTATGTTCGGGTTTAAATAGAAGAAGGCTTTCCATCTCATACGTCTACAAAACTGCTCAGTTTTCTCAATGAGTTTCCTGATATACTCGTCCTCTGATGGTATCGGAATGTTCTTATCTGAGTAGTCAAAGTTTATTCGTTCCATTGCTAGTGATCGCTAAAAGTGCTCAACTAAAAAGGAGCGTGTATACTGATGAAGAAGAAGGTTGCAGTTCACTAGAAGAGAGTGCTCAATATTAAAATAGAGCATTTATATAAACTATATTAAGAACTGAAAACTTTTAAAACATTTTACAACTTAAAGTTTCATGGTTGCTACCATTCATCAGGTAAAATTAAAATGATTTGAAGCTCATATGACTGTACGTAAAAACACATCGAGTAGCTTAACGATAAAGGCCAGCTACATATATGGTAATACAACAATTTAATTGGTTCATGTCACAGCATTGCAAATTAAGTGCTTATTTGAATGTCTGCACTTTGACACAAGCTCGTTTCTTGAGTTTAAGCTTGCAAGCTCAGGTTTGTATAAAATGAAGTATTTCTCCCAAATACACAAATTACAGCGTTTACTGGTCTTATTGTAACTACTCGCTTTTTTCAACACTCTCCACTTGATATCGTACTGGATGGATCGATCTTTAAGCTGCCATATATAATTACTTAGTTCTGTTGAAGTTCGTTTTGATGTATTGTGGAAGCTGCTACGATGGTTGTAATATCTTTTCTTGAATGAGCCCTCTGTCAAGCCAACATATGTCTGTTTGGTAGCATTAGGTTCTTTGGTCATAACTGTAGCCTGATAGATGACGGAACTGGACAAACATGCATTTGGCAGTGGACACGTACTTTTATCTCGACAGTTGCATGTTGCTGTTGGCTTTTCATTTGATAGCTGCGCTTTGTTGTTATTTGTAATAATCTGTCCAATATTCTTCATGCAGCTATAGCTAAGTTTTAAATTGTTTCTATTAAATATCGAATAATATATATATATATATATATATATATATATATATATATATATATATATATATATATATATATATATATATATATATATATATATATACATGTATATATATATATACAGTGTATATATATACGGTGTGTATATATATCTACATTGTATATATGTATATTGGAATATATATATATATATATATTCCAATGTGGTGTGTTAAAGCTGCCAAATAGTGCTCAATGAGTGATCAGAGCTTAAATATAAAATTTATTCATGTAAAACCTTAGATAAAAAACAACTTCATTACTATTAGTTTCATGTCTGTTACGCAGACAATCATCAGGATGATTGTCTGCGTAACATCTGATGATTGTCTGCGTAACAGACATGAAACTAATAGTAATGAAGTTGTTTTTTATCTAAGGTTTTACATGAATAAATTTTATATATATATATATTGTATATATAGATATATATATTGTATATATAGATATATATATTGTATATATATACATTGTATATATATATACATGTGTATATATACATATATATATACAATGTATATATATACATTATATATATATACATATATATATACAATGTATATATATATAATTCTGAGTATTATTTGCCAGGCCAGACGAAGGAAGTAAACTAAATATAAATATTTTAAAGCGCTGATGAAAACTATATACTGGAGAGTAAGCTCTACCATAGTGCATATGGGAGAGCATGTATAGTGCATGTATAGTGCATGTATATATTGCTCTCCCATAGTGCTCCCCCACAGTGCTCTCTCATAATGCTCTCCCATAGTGCTCTCCCATAGTGCATATATATATTTAGCTCTTAGCAAAAATTTCCTTTTAAACTAAAATGTTTTCTATATTATGCCATACAAAAATCATAAAGCAAAAAAGGATGCATATTATTTGTCGATTAAAGATCTTTTTCACACGTTCAAGTCTCAATCAGTGTAATTTAAAATTAAAATATGGTTGTCAATGTTGTAGTTGGAGTCTTTAATATAGTGCTAAGATGGTTCTGTCCGAATCAGCTTTATATTATTCTACCTTGTTATAAATCAATTAATTCTCTTGAATTAAATAGTTTTTTATTTAAAAGAAATTATTGTCCGATCCTTTTATTAAGAGTTGCGTGGTCGTGCGTAACTTTTGTTCACATATTTTAGGCTCAGATCCAACAGGGCAGATTCTGAAGTTTGCACGGGACATGAGAGGAAGCACCTTACATTTAGATATGGTATCGTTAGGTCGAGGCCAAGGTCCTAAAGCTGAGGAGTTTATAAATAAAGCACAAATACTCAAAGGTGCGTGTTGATATTTTCAAGCTGAAGTAGTCATTTTATGAAGTGTTTAATCAATCCGGTGTTTTATATTTGGTGCTATCAAAGGGGGTCCTGAGATTGTTACTTATGTGACAATACTGGGAGGGAATATTTATGCACTGTGTATACTAGTGTCCTACAAGTATATATGAGTGTTTCTCTCCGGTTAGCTATTTACTGCCTCCTCTAGGCGTCTATAGTATTATCAACAGGTTAAACTGAATGCTGGCATAATGTTGCTACACGATATATTTGTATATTTATGTATCAATAATTGTAATTTTAATATAGTTATTATCTTTAAAGTCATTTTATACACCTATATATGATTTTATAATATATTAATTCATTATAATACATTAATATATTATCGCAATGTATAATATTATTTTGCATTATTTATGTGGTTTTATATTTGAATATATCACATAGTATGGTAGTTCTCATTTGTATTATATATTAAATTTTGTTACACTGTTTATGCCTAATGATGTTATGTTGCTAGTAGACGTAATACTTATAAGTAACTTATTTCAGCTATTAATATATCTTTAGTCTGACTTTGCAAATGAAGTCGACTTTATAAAATAATCAAATTATATCAAGTCACCCAACAATAACATTCGGTTGTTACAATCTATTTGGGATCTTTTCTGAGTGTTTTGTTGGTAAAACTCTGAGGAGATGTTTGCTATTACTCTTTTGATCAGCTGGATAAATAACTGCTTATTTCAATTGGTATCTTTCACCGAAGTCTTGTCAAAAGAATCTCTCCTATATTAGGGCTTCGATATGTGGATTTGTAGGACGCTGGGTGTTTCTTCAAAACTGCCACCTGGCAGCCTCGTGGATGCCGAGACTCAAGTCTATCGTCTCTAACTTCAGCAAGCCCCAGTCAGATGTCGACCCTCAATTTAGACTGTTCCTTAGCAGCAAGCCTGAGGATAAATTTCCTGTTTCCATCCTCCAAACAGGCATCAAGGTTTATAGCCTACAGTACCAACTTCATACCTTGCAGCACCAACTTGGCTTTTGTCAGCTATCTTTTACCTATTAAGAAAAGTGTTTTGTTAATTAGTTCAGTGTTTTGTCAATTCGGTGAGTTTTTTGTTATAACTGCGGCAGGTTTAATTGGTTCTGAAAGCCTTATGTAAATAAGCACGCGTTTATACCCCCTATGCATACCCTGGAAGGATAGGTGTGAATAAATATCGAAAATGCATCTATTATTGTATGGAGTAGGCGATAAGCATTTATTTGGTTCCATAAAATTATCTTCTACACATACTTGTCAGCATCGTGTAACTGGTACGGTTATTACTCTATTGAACACTCACAGATGAATCCAGTAAAAACATTTTTAAAGCAGCACCAAATCTTACCTGTCGCAGTTATCATCTCTTGCCATGTACTTTTCAAAAAACTTACTGTCATTCGTCTAAAATGCTGAAAAGTATATGATTGGATTCGGACCACCTCATACGCATGACAATCGCATACCTTCTACTTATAGAGGGTCCAAAACACCCAAACTTGTTACTACATGCAACTCTGAAAGAGAGCCTACTTTTTTCTGATCTACTGATAGGTCGCTGTAGACGCTCCGCAAGGTGTCAAATCTAGCCTCTTAAGGTCCATCCAAAGTGGAAGCTTTGAGAGATTTTATACAAGTGCTAAAAGTGTGACAATGAAGAACCTCCTCTATGGTCTCTGCCTCTTTAACTCAGTTATTCATGAAAGGAAGAAGTACGGCGCCCTTGGCTGGAATATTCCATACGAGTTCAACGATTCTGATCTTGAGGTAACTTTTGACTTTTCAAGTTTGTTTTAGATATCCTTTTATCTGGGAGTATGACAGAGGTAATATACCTGTATACTTGATGACTAAATTTTATCTTTGTTCATTGTATTTGCTTTATCATGCCACGGTTTAGAAGCATGATAAGGTTAGGTTATAGAAGCGTGATCAGGTTATAGAAGCATGTCAAAGATTACTCATTTTTAGTTATTATATACAAAGAGACTGATTTCAAGGCGTATGTTTTTGATATACACTGGAAGATAGTGTTTACGAGTCATACAGAATATGTTTTGTTCCTGTGGATGTATCAAACCTAAAAGTTTAAAAAGTCTTTTGGGTTATTTCTCACAAACACAGGCTATAAACATTCTGTCCAATCATACAATATGGAAATTATCTTTTGATGGAGAATGCTTTTAATTGCCTATTCTGGTCTTAATGAAGATCTAATCTGGTTGAGTTTTGCAATATTTTGTAGGATACAATGCTAGTGTTATCATAGACTGGGTGGTCATGCGCTCGCTGAAGTGGTCCAAACAGACCCAGTATTTATCAAGGGGAACTCTGCGTTGGTGGGCTTATCATGATTGTTGATAACAAAAGTTGCCTAGATTGAAAGATTTTACTATTTGTTTTATGTATTTGGAGGCTTCGTCCAAGCAGGGCAATGCATATTTCTTTGGCTGGCATTCGGATTTCCTTTCCTAATAATAATAATCTCTTGGTCTGTACGTTAGTTATAGTAACTTCCTCATAAACTATATTAATTTAAGGATATTCTGGCCACAACTCATTGTTGTTTGAAACATGTATGAGACACAATCTTTAACCAATGAATGTTGTTAAACTGTTGCTAAAACATTGCTGTTGAAAGTTCTCAGCAAACCGAGGATATGTAGCGAGTATGCTCAATGTCTTTGCTGTTGCGTAAGTTGGAAGCTGCGTGTAATAGATTTCAGGAGTGGCAAACTATGATCTTACTTATAAAAACTAAAAAATCTGTTTTTTTTTCATAACTTGTAGTATTTGAAAATCTTGTCTCAAATATCAAGTTAGACCTCTTTACATAAATTTGGACGACCTCTCATGGTCATTCCATCTGCAGGCAGCGTTATAACTTGTAGCCTTTAAAAATCTTGTTTTAAATATCAAGTTAGACCTCTTTAGATAAATTTGGATGACCTCTCATGGTTAAATCACTTCTTACCATTCCATCCGCAGGTAGCGATGCTGCAGCTTGGGATGTTGTTGGATGGAGCCGAAGAAGTGCCATGGAAGGCTTTGCATTACCTTACAGGTGACATCACCTATGGAGGTAGGGTCACCGATGACTGGGACCGCAGGTGCTTGCATGCACTTCTTAGTAAATTCTACTCTGGCCACGCCCTGCAAGAGAACCACGTGTACTCTACTGATGGGGTGAGCATTGTTCACATATCTTTTTTCTTGTCTCTGATTCCAACAGGATGTTTTTACCTGCTATCAGAATGAGGAATTATCATTTTATCAGTTTAGACTCCATGAGTTACCGTAAAACCTCTAATTGAATGCCATGGCGCTTCATTTTTCAACCTTTCCTCTATAGTGGCGGTCAATTGGAGGGGGCATTCAAATAGAAGTGACGTTCAATTAGAGGTTTTACGGTAACTGCAAAGTTAACTCTAGTATAAGTTCGAAAAATTTTTGCATTTTTTTCAAGTTACTTTTTTAACAATCTATTGTTACATATTTCTTTGGTTTTAAGGCATAGTTGAAAGTATTCATATTTACACTTCATTGTAGGTTTTGCCATTTTTCACACGCTGTACTTTAGCAGGAAATGTTTTTACTGTTTGAAGTCGTAAACAATCAGGCATTGCCCAATGCTATCTCATCAACACGCTGCATGCCAATCTCTATAGCAATCACAATTCTTCTGCCAATAGTAACAATGACAACAACAACAACTGATGCCAGCAAGTAAAAACTGGTTAGCTCGGCTTACTACGATGTACTGACACAGAAAATCCCAAATTTCTAATACTAAAACTTCAGCACTCATCAAAGAAGTCGGTGAAATAAGTTGAGATATGACCACTAGTCATCCTTCAATTTATAAATGTTGAAGATCTCATTATTCTAGCCTATATTTAGGGTACTTTTTTTGCAAATTTAAACCTTTTTTCAAAGGTTTCAAGTATCTGAATATATATAAAAACTGTTGTTATAAAAATACATGAGTTTCGACTAAGCTGGCATATCATTATTCTCGTTAGTATATTCAGAATAATTTAAAACATTGTTCATGTAACGGACACGTCATGTCTTATAAGACGCGGTTAATCATTGGGCTTGTGTGAAGGTACAGCATATCCTTTCAATATATTAAAATATGCCGATGTGTCTATTGTCATTCAGGTATATACAAAGTCAGCGGCAACAGTCAGCATAAAGCTTTCTACGTACATTGCACTCTCGAATAGGTTTACAAATACTTAGTATAGGAAAATACTTATTTTAACCATGACCAAATTAGTCATACTAGAGCACCTGTCATCTGTAGTCACACTGTTGCAGCTGTCATCTGTAATTCATCATAACAGAATGTTTGCTGCCACCCATCAGAATTCTCTATCAAAACATTCACAATACTTTATTAGTCATTTCAGGAAGTAGACTGGTGGTTTGTACTTAGTGCATGGAATCATCTATGTGTTATCGACAGACCTAGTAGTCATGCATGTGGCTAATCATGTGTCAAAGTTAAATAAATGCACTGGCAGCATTTCTGATAATTAGTTGAATCATTTAACTTGACTGAAAGTTGGTTACTATACTTCAAGACGAAGTTTTGATTTTGTTCATTCAACTCCTCATACTAACTTAATTGAGCAGCCTGTGTCAGGTGCTCTGGTGTGTCAGGTGCGGTCACAATATGTATTTTCCAGAGGCAAGTTTAGCCACCTGTATAACATTCCTTTCAAATTGAAGATAGAAAGAAAAGTAGTTAAGATCAAATAGATGAGGTTGCCATTCAAATGTCTGGCAATTTGTGTGCATTTATTTCATGTTGGAAATCTTTTAGACACATCAAAGATGGAAGGGAACCATGGAAGTATCAGTCACGTAAACTTACAGTTTGAATGTATAAAAGTTAAAAAAATTGGAAAACATCATGCTATATTTTAAATATTTTTAATCTCTATTTTGACAGCTCTACAAGCCCATGCCAGTGGAGTATGCTTTTAGCGACATAAAGAGACATATTACCCATAAGCTACCCACAGTTGACTCTCCCAGCCTATTCGGAATGACTACCGACTCCGAGATGACCTGCATGGAAAGTCAGGCTCGAACTATCATACAAACAGTACTGAGTGTACAGCCTAACCTCTCCACCCATCTTTCTTCTGGGTAATTATGGCTTCTTGCTGTAAAAAGTAGCTTTACATTGCCTTATGAAACACTCCCGCTTCAGTGTTTTAACAGACATATTATCATATTAGTTCTAGGCCCACAAATTAAAGTAGTAGGTAAATTCCATAGAGTTATCTTTGTCTCCAAACTTTAAGCCGTCATAGACATGTCTATGTTAGTCTATGTAGCTCTATGTTTTAATGTCTCATGAAAAAAGAATTTTATTTTCATAAAATTTCGAAGCTCTGGTGTGGCAGTAGTAGATAACTTCCAATGAGTTATTCTTATCTCCCAAAGTTAAGTTGTTATACACATACATGTATCTGTGTTACTTCAAGCAACTCTTTATTTCAATGTTTCATTAAGTAGGTTAGAGTAGCAGGCCAATTTCACTGATTTGTATTTGCTTCCAGGAGTATTTATTTCTCAGGAGCTGTAAAAAACTTCCCTTACTGTTTCCCTCATCAAGGTTTAATGAAATCCTCTCATGCTGATGTAATCATAGTACCTATTTGTTTTCCATAATAGCTTAAATGCCAAAGCAAATAGCAACAGTCAGTAACCATTTCTGCCTGTGGTCTGTGTTTTTGCTCAGGCACGTCAGCACAATACAAGTGCAGTGCACATCCAAAAAGGACACGTAGTGCATTCTTCAATTTTATTGACTTGTGTAAACTTGTCAACTTTTCCAACTTAACACAATTATACCACTTCATTGCTTGGTATTCACATTTGTTTTGTTAAGCACTATTACCTTGATCGAATTAAATGGCTATAAAAACATTTTGCACCTAAGGTGAAATTGTTATACTTTCACAAATTGGGACGTTGAGCAAGATGTATGCCTATGAAACAGTTTTTCAATTATGAAAGCTATTTGGAGTTGTTTCTCATTGTGTTTTTGTCAATGCTTGTTTGGACGTAGTACTCTATATTCTATCTTGATCTCTAGAACTGTGGTGAAGACTAGCGATGAAGTGGTTTTGGAAGCGTGTGATGACATGCTTCGCAACATCCCATCTGTAGTGGAAGATGAGGAGGCTATCATGAACCCGCCCCAACTTCCATCTGGAGCTCAGCCTCCAAAACGACTTTTTACATTCCAGTCTCTTATGAAAGCTGATCTTTCCTCTCAGATAGTTCAAAGACGAAGCAAAGACATTGAACTGCCAGGTGCTCTATTCTGACCTTGACTAAATGTCATAACTTCTGTGTGACACTTTGACTAAATGTCATAACTTCTGTGTGACACTTTGACTAAATGTCATAACTTCTGTGTGACACTTTGACTAAATGTCATAACTTCTGTGTGACACTTTGACTAAATGTCATAACTTCTGTGTGACACTTTGACTAAATGTCATAACTTTTGTGAGTCACTTTGACTAGATGTCATCACTTCTGTGTGACACTTTGACTAAATGTCATAACTTTTGTGAGTCACTTTGACTAGATGTCATCACTTCTGTGTGTCACATTGACAAGATGTCATCACTTCTATGGGTCACCTTGGCTAGATGTCATCACCACTGTGTGATACCTTGATAAGATTTCATCACTTCTGTGGGTCACTTTGACTAGATGTTATCTTTTCTGTGTGACACTTTGACGAGATGTCACCACTACTGTGTGTCACATTGACAAGATGGCATCACTTCTTTGTGTCATTTTGACTAAAGTCTTACTTCTGTGTGTCACTTATTAGGCATTACCTGAATGGCTGTAAGGTTTATAATTTATTTATACTTTTATCCCCTATATTCTTACATGTACTCGGTGTACTTTTAACAACTTTCTTTACATTCAGAAATCTGCCCAAAGGTTTTTTTCAGTTGGAAACAAGCATGGTGAAAAATAGTAAGATCGAAGTGCATATAGCAAGGCGCTAGCTATCACGTCACACAAGCAGTAAATGGTGCCTGTGAAGTATTTACGTCTCACCTTCGACACCTGCTTGGAGACACGCAGATATCTTCTGATACCAAACTTATCTACTTGTGTGTTCTTTGGAATACAGCAGCTAAAAAATGTTATCAAGCATCGATGACTATTCGGAATTAAAAATATTGTTTAGTGTTGCGTGTTTTATATGCGCTGTTGGGTAGTGTTATATTTATCTCGTACTCACACTGTATTGAGTGTTCTGCTTTTATTTTCAAGAAACTTTAATAAGTTTGGTATTAAATATTTTCTTAAATCAGATACACAAAATAAGGAATGAGGAAATTTTCTTATATCTTATTGCTTTGTTCAATTTGAAGCGATAGATCTGTGATTACTGCAAGCGTATATTCTCTGTCAAGCATTTGCTAGTCAATCAATGCTAGTCTATCTTTACCATAATAAAAAGCGGGTTTGTCTGTTCCTCCATCTGTCCAAAGCTATAGTTGGAAGTTGGAGAAAAAACATTGCATTGTATAGGATTTCAACCCGCAACACTCGGCCCTACTGAGACTATACCAGCACCATATCTAGAATACTAGTCATTACTTGGCATTTTCATAAGTCTAAAGCCAAACTAAGAGCGGGGAAAAAAGATTGCACCGCTTGGGAATCAAATCCGGCTATTCAACTTCCCTGCCACTCGACCGTTTCAAACTTTAGAATAATTGTGCAAATACTTATTACACCTGATGACCACTTACCACACACAATACTACCAGAGTGATAGTACTAATAAAGGGTGGTGTATTTGACCTCACACATTAGTTCTGTTATCCTTCACAAGTATTTAAAAATCGCATTGCATGGGTTTGAATCCTATACAGTGCAATATTTTTTCTCCAATTTTCAACTATAGCTTCGGACAGATGAAGAGACAGACGGACACGCCTCTTATTATGGTAAAGATAGCTTGATTGATTGACTAGCAAATGCTTGACAGAGAACATACGCTTGTAGTAATCACAAATCTAGGCTTTCAAATTGAACAAAGCAATAAAATATAAGAACTATCGTAACTTTGTATCTTGAATATCTCTAACTCAGATATCTATGTTATTACTTCTACGCAATTACTAGTGGCGCTAGTTACTGATAATTGGATTTAAAAATAGATTAATCAAAGATTTATCTGGTTGGTAACTTTTGGCAGAATTCTTAAGTCAGCGGATCTTGCAATCAGCTCTCGTCACCTTCTTGAGACAAGAAGTCGACCGTATGAACAAACTTCTTGAGACGATATGCAAGTCCCTCACGCTGCTCTGTAGGGCTGTCAAGGGGGAGATAATCATGTCAGAAGAGCTAGAGGACATCTATCATTCCATACTCGGCCAGATTATTCCTTCTATATGGAAGGTTCGTCATTTAAGCTATAGCCACTGGTATTAATAACCCAATAATGTAGGAGCACAGACTATGCTAGTGGGTTTAAATGATAGCTTTTAAGCGTTTTACATGCTTCTAGGGCAAGAACAAGCTATTTCGTATCTGAGGTCAATATACAAGTGACATATCATTTTGTTTTGCGATTCACTCAAGGACCGATGTAAACTGCTGTTTAATTTCTCATGATGATGACTGGCTGCGACTGGTCAATTGATCATTGATTGATAAAAGGATGGAAAGTGAGTTTTCCATCAATAGGAAAACATATATGCGTGTATGACTTTGATCAGTATCAGCGAATCGCATTGGTTGAGCTGGTTTTATAACAAGGAAAGTAAATCACATGATATGCAAGCACTACTCATGCCCAGGGCTGATACTCTGAAAGAAACACTCACCTGGCTAGGCCCAGACTTGGATATTGTACCCCCAATCACCTGGTTGGTCAATTTGAAATACACCCCCTAAATACTAGAAGTTCCCAAGGGGGCGCCCAGGTTCCACGTCCCGCTAAACATCCAATATGATTCAGAAGCTATAAAAATAATTTCTATGGGCCCTTCACTGGCCGGGCTGTGGAAACCCCCCTAAAGTAGCAATTCACTGACACTGCCCCATGGTCTGAACCCCCCCCCCTAAAACGTGATATTGGGCCGAGCCTAATGGGCCTTTTGGGGGGAGTATCAACCCTGGGTACTCATGTTTATTAGTTGAACCCAGTCTCCGATTTTTACGGGTTTGTTTGAAGTTCACTAATTTACATGTAAATGATCCCAGCTTGAATAATAGATGTTTCAATGACATACTCATTTGGAAGGCTTGCAAACCTATCACACAACAACCTTTGATCTTTCACACGAGTCTGTGATCCAACAAACACACATGTTCCGTAAAGGGTATTTTACGTTTATAGTATCATTACTTTGAAATAGCACAGGTTGCTCTTCAATCTACTATTTTAAAATTCTTGTTCAGCTTTACCTGTTTTATACACTAAGATATTTAATAGTAATAATAAGTAATTACACGTATATTTTATTTGCCCACCTCATGGAAGTTAACCATAACCTTTGCAGTTCATTATTAAACTTTGATGTTGCAGCATGGAAGGTTGAGTCATATAAAGAATCAATTAGACTTCGTAAAAATAATATTTAACTGTAATAATAATATTAATAATGGACAGCTCGTATAGTTATACTGCACTGTTTTGTCATTACGTAGATTAACATAAGGTGGCTAGATTGAAATATCTTATAATATAGTTGGAAAACTGGATTAAGCTATTTATTCTTTTATCTTTAAAATTTCAACATTTACTGACTCATTTTGGTTTAAATACGCAGAAATTCATAGCTCTGTCTGTTTGTCACCTACGGCAATCAGATACATTTCTTCTAGAATCTTATTGTTATTATTGATTTCTTTGCAGAAAGTTGCCTACGAGTCTATGAAACCGCTTGGTTCTTGGGTGATAGACTTGAGTCAACGGGTAGAGTACCTTTCCAGATGGTGCCATCAGGTGATAAATCAGTCATAAAAATATTGGACCGCATAAGACGTGACATTTCGGAGCATTTCCAACTTGTGCGATTCTCCTAAATCTTGAAGCATTATGCAAATCCTCTGTCGGTTGCAGTATAATTTATGACTTTGTTTCTATGTGGCAGTAGGGAGGGGTGAGTAAGGTGAGGCTTAGGAATGTGTCTCTGGCACCTTGCCACAAACCGCTAGCCGCTTTATACGAGGCAAAAAATAGAGGTCTGAATGTCATCAAGATTTTGTAATTTTGCCAGCTGCTAAGCTAGCGTGCTACCCAGAGTTAAAACTCCCAGTTCGTTGGAATTTCTTGATCTGGCAGGCCAGCAGAAAGTACATCATACAGTCTAGTATAAAATAACATGCGCGCTATCATCACATATACATGTATTTTTATTTTGTATGAAACTAATTCTGGCAATCATAAAAAGTTTTTCACGAGTGTGTAATAATTCTTTTTAAATACATGAAATAAAACTGTTACATAGCACTGTTTCTCACTGTTTACAGTGACAAACATTTTAGATGTCACTGAGTGACAGTGACATCTAAAATGTGATGTCACTGAGTGACAGACAAGCATTTTAGATCTCACTGTTTACAGTGACATCTAAAATGTTTGGCTGTTTATGTTACTCTCAGTAAATGCATGTATGTTTTGCAGTGTGGGAATTGGTTAGAAATATTTTATTAAATGGTATTAAATACTTGCCATCACCTTAACAACCTATTTAACTATCAGTTTATTCTATATACAATTTTTTTCAGAAATAAATATTTTATCCATATCTACTGCTCATTTAATCATTGATAATGCTTGGCCGCCAGGTGGCCATGCATGCAGAGGTTGAGTACAAGAAGCATATATTCAGCACCCAGACCGGCAAGGACAAAGGTAAAGAGACGCCGAGTCCTGCAATGTTAGACAACTCCTACCTCTATCGATCTGAGCACCCCCGCAGCTACTGGATCTCATCTTTCTTCTTTCCTCAAGGTAAGCATTTCTCTTTGCAATGGTTTGTATAGAATGAATAGTTTTACTCCAGAAATGTGTCCAAATCATTGTACTAGAATGATTTATACGTAACTATGAGTCGTGTTCTAGAATATATAACAAGTAACTAAGAGTCATGTACTAGAATATATAACAAGTAACTATGAGTCATGTTCTAAAATATATAACTAGATATCTATGAGTCATATAATAGAATATATAACAAGTAACTATTAGTCATGTACTGGAATATATAACAAGTAACTGTGAGTCATGTTCTAAAATATATAACAAGATATCTATGAGTCATATACTAGAATAGATAACAAGTATCCATGAGTCATGTACTAGA